>NW_003305822.1:0-2750 GCF_000142945.1 Phytophthora infestans T30-4
TCGGAAACCGAAGTAGAAAGCGAAGCCACTCCGTCCTGTGCCCGGAAAGAGCCCGGAACCCCGAAGAGGACCACCCCTCTGCGCAGCGCCATACTACCGCCGAACCTAAGGTCGGCGATTCGTTGTTGTTTTGTGTAAAGGATTCCACATCCTGACCGATATTTGTGTGTTCTACTACACCACACCCTTTGTCTCTTTGCTTTGGCATTGCTTTTGCTGGCTGTTAAGCACTTTCATGGGTTAGCCATCGTCCTCCCACAGATACTCGCTTGCGTTTACTCGTCTTTTTTGGCGGCGAAGGCAGCATGAGAACTTCAGCCTCTACTACCGGTTTAGCATGCAGCCAGGATGCAAGATGGACATGGCGCGGAGCGCCATTTTTGTTGTAAATTTGGAAACGTTCGGTCATACTGACCAGTGACACTGGAAATATTCCGCATGTCTTGCACCCAACTTTGATGTTTCGGCCAATTTTGGCGCTTTCCCATGCCATACCAGCCAGCCTAATAGCCATCACTTTGTCGATAGAATAACATCCCTCGTCGTCTTCTTCAACGACCTCATTTATAAGGTTGCACTGCTTGTCTTTCAGTGTCGCGAAGACTGCAACATCTAACGGTAGCAGCAAATGTGTAGCGTTTGGTGGTAACAGCACCAGCAGAATACCCAAACTTGTAGCTACGTCTATCACATCGGCGGAATAGTGAGACGCGCAGCCGTCTAGAACCAGCAGCATGGGTCGCTGCACGCTGCTAGGAACGGAGTTGGCAAAAAAACTGTAGCTACTTCTGGAACAGATACGCGTTGATAAATCCCGACGGCGACGTTGTAATAGACGCCCCAGCAACATCACATGCCCCCAGAATATCCCACTGAACCGTTTTGCCAGGCAGGATGAATGCGGGCGGTACCACGAAGCCGGCAGCGCTTCCACACGCGACAATAGAGAGATGAAAGTTGACAGATGGGTCTGTACACCAAACATTGGAGGAACCACGTACAGCTACCACCTTTTCGCTCTTTTTCCGGGTTTGAAAAGCCGTTTCGCTCATATTTAATACGCGAGAGCTATCCAGACGGTGCTCAATAACCAGCTTCGCCAGGGTATTGAACAACGTAGTGAGATCTTCCTTCACAACGCAATGACGCTTCAGCGACAGCGCTTGAGCAATCCGTGACGTTAACGATGGATTACGCTCCAGGAAACGACGGTACCATCCATCGCTGACGCTCTTGCCACACACGAGTAGCGAAATCGCATTTGCCTTCCTCAAAATTCCAGCCCGGTCGACAGGATACCCCACGAGCTGTCGCCCAACCACCCAATCATATATATGCTGCTCCGCTTCTGCTGGTAAAAGAGGTTTTTTCCTGGACGTGCCGACTCAAGCGACTTTCCTTGCTTGACTTTCGTGCTCCATTCGCGAATCCTTCTCTCAGGAACGCCTGAAGAAGCAGAAACTTCTGCAATAGTCTTGCCTCTTCAAACTCGAGCAACAACTTCGTTCTTTATAGCTCCGACGTCCTTTGGTTTCGTCATGGTAGCTGAGGATTGAATGGTTGTGGCGCTAAAATGCTGGCGCTTTCCCGCCTAATTTTTGAATGAAAATATGCAGGTCTTCGTACTTATGACGTATTAGTGAATAGGAAGAGGTAAAAGTCGAAACCGATACATGACAGGCCAAAATGGAGAGTGGCGCTTAATTGGCAAACGGCGCTTAATTGACCATTTCCCAGTAGGGCACGAATACAAAAACGGGCGACTACGTTGGAAACGAGGTGTTGAACCATGGTCTTCGGATAATGACATTAATTCTGCACTTGATAACTCTTAAAATGAAAGACTTCTGGGTTCCTATGACACACAAGTTATTGCGTTTTTTTTATTTTAACCAAAAAACAATTTTGTGTCTCTCGCTCAGGCACAAAAAAACTGAAAGTGTTGAAATCCAATATGTAACTTAGTTAATTTATTTGAAATTATTTGCGTAGTAGATTTTAATGCATAGCGTGAATATTTTGAGTTACTTGACCATATAATATTATAAACACCTAATGGCTCACCTGCTAGCACATGCAAAATACTAGGATACCTTTGGTCACCAGGATAACTTTGTGAGATATGCAACTTCCCACAGTCCTATTAATAGTTGAATATTGCTGTAGAGCTCCAGTGAGTGGATTCTCATGCCATCAATCTGTGTTCAGCTCTCATCCGTGCTTTGCTTCGTACTAGTACAGATCCGCTACGAGCTCAACTGATTTAGTAGGTTACCCGAGTTTACTGATAAGATTTTTACTGGGTGGAGTGGGAGACGATTTTTTTTCTTTTTGTGAAAATAAAAAATTAAAAAAATCCCGCGCGCGGAGAAGGTTTTTTTTTTGCCCTGGCGCGCCCCCCCACAAAAATTAATTTCAGGGGTTAAAGCTGTGCTTACTTTCTGTTTTTTTTTAAGTGTACAGACGATCCTCTTCGAAACTGTAGGGATACCTTTTTTACAACTCACAGGAATCACAATCACCTTCATGGCTGAGACCACTCCGACCTCCTTGACTAACGTAGAGGGTATCACTATCTGGGTACCACTCCAAAGAGTATCGTAAGCTAAGCTTTCCTGCACGATTTTGTGTGTAAGGAGTCGTTTATTTGCCGTTTCTTAAAACACCCTTGCTTATTTTTCCAAGATGGCTACATGTAGCCATTTTCTATAAATAACAGCTTGCACAAATGAATACAGTAGTCGGTTGCG
>NW_003305823.1:0-2751 GCF_000142945.1 Phytophthora infestans T30-4
TAAAATCAAATGATAAGACTCACTTTTATCAAACTAGCGAGGGGGCGTCGACCAAAAATTTGCTCGGGGGCGTTGGCTGCTACGTCTGTACCTATCTTTGTACGGACTCCTTGCCGATTTCTGGCGTATGGATCCTTTTAGCGAGACTTCATGTGGGAGGTGGAAAATCTTTTTGGGCTTGCTTGCTTTATCAAATCAATGATACGACATCTTTCATCATATCTACCAGGGGCGTCGGCCAAAAAATGGCTCTGGAGCGTCGGGGCTAAGGCCGTATCTACCTTCTACGGACGCATTACGGACTCTTTGCGTATGGACCCGTTAGCGAGGCTACATGGGGAGGTGGAAAGCGTCTTGGGGCTTGCCTGCTTCTCAAATCAACGATATGACAACTTTCATCAATCTACCAGGGGCGTCGGCCAAAAAATGGCTCTGGAGCGTCGGGGCTAAGGCCGTATCTACCTTCTACGGACGCATTACGGACTCTATGCGTATGGACCCGTTAGCGAGGCTACATGGGGAGGTGGAAAGCGTCTTGGGGCTTGCCTGCTTCTCAAATCAACGATATGACAACTTTCATCAATCTACCAGGGGCGTCGGCCAAAAAATGGCTCTGGAGCGTCGGGGCTAAGGCCGTATCTACCTTCTACGGACGCATTACGGACTCTTTGCGTATGGACCCGTAAGCGAGGCTACACGGGGAGGTGGAAAGCGTCTCGGGGCTTGCCTGCTTCTCAAAACAGCGATATGACAACTTTCATCAATCTACCATGGGCGTCGGCCAAAAAATGGCTCTGGAGCGTCGGGGCTAAGGCCGTATCTACCTTCTACGGACGCATTACGGACTCTTTGCGTATGGACCCGTTAGCGAGGCTACACGGGGAGGTGGAAAGCGTCTCGGGGCTTGCCTGCTTCTCAAATCAACGATATGACAACTTTTATCAATCTACCAGGAGCGTCGGTCAAAAAATGGCTCTGGAGCGTCGGGGCTAAGGCCCTATCTACCTTTTACGGACGCATTACGGACGCTTTGCGTATGGACCCGTTAGCGAGGCTACATGGGGAGGTGGAAAGCATCTCGGGGCTTGCCTGCTTCTCAAATCAACGATATGAGAACTTTCATCAATCTACCAGGGGCGTCGGCCAAAAAATGGCTCTGGAGCGTCGGGGCTAAGGCCGTATCTACCTTCTACGGACGCATTACGGACTCTTTGCGTATGGACCCGTTCGCGAGGCTACAAGGGGAGGTGGAAAGCATCTCGGGGCTTGCCTGCTTCTCAAATCACCGATATGACAACTTTCATCAATCTACCAGGGGCGTCGGCCAAAAAATGGCTCTGGGGCGTCGGGGCTAAGGCCGTATCTACCTTCTACGGACGCATTACGGACTCTATGCGTATGGACCGGTTCGTGAGGCTACATGGGGAGGTGGAAAGCATCTCGGGGCTTGCCTGCTTCTCAAATCAACGATATGACAACTTTTATCAATCTACCAGGGGCGTCGGCCAAAAAATGGCTCTGGAGCGTCGGGGCTAAGGCCGTATCTACCTTCTACGGACGCATTACGGACTCTATGCGTATGGACCCGTTCGCGAGGCTACATGGGGCGCTCTCTTCCGTCGACAGAGTTCCTCCCAAAACTCCATCGATCCGCGGATCTTGTTTCATTCAGCAGCGTCTTCGTCGATCCGACCTCCGACGACGCCTCTTCCCCTGGCTCAATCTTCACTTGAGCATCTTCTTGGGACTCACGGTGAAATCCCGAGTCACCAAAAGATCCGGGCACGCGCACCATTGTGGTGTAGCGGGATCAGCAAAATCTGCGAGATTGCCAGATCCAACTTACCAACTGCGCCCAGACACCGACTAACGGAGGGGGTCCCCCGATGATCCGTGTTCTGCTGAACTTTCCTCACCTTGTGTACCCGTCGGTAGGGCGGGATCTTGCTCTCTCGGTAACTTCCGAAGAGTTCAAGTGGTGAAGCTTGAGTGTCTTGGCGAGACGTGGGGATAGGGTGGAGCAGCAGTGGAAAAATCTTCACTCTGCGTCCGTGGATGGTTCCGAATCCTAAGCGGAATATTCGAGCTTATATAATAAGGTGAGGTGTATTGTGTCACTGCTCATCCAGAGCTGAACTCTAATCACCAATATTCGAGCTTATGGATCCAGGGCCTAGATCGTGGATCTGGCCGTAGGATTGCCTTGCGGGTGTGTTCCCTTGCCTTTGCGTTTCCTTTGCGTCGTACTTGCCGCCTCCTGTGGCGGGATCTTGAGAGTTGAGATGTAACCGACCAAGTAGTAAATTCGGTTAACCTGTCGGATCTGCACGTGTATAGGAAAGCTCACTAGGCTGTAGGATCTGGCCAATATATTATTCAGTAATCACTACCAACACTAGATTCGTAATTCCCAACCTTCTCCGAGCTCGTACGGCCAATGTAGTTCCGATTCTTGAGGGCAGGAAGGCACTTGCGTGTTACTGTGCAAATTGAGGTCTCTATTGATACTTAACCCAATGCCCGCTTCACGATATTCTGTATAATACAGAGTAAATGATTATCTTTATTAAACTATAGCTGCCACTTTTGCAAACTTAATGCATTGCAAGCCGTCCGCAATGGGATGTAGCGAAAACGCTGCGACCAGGTACATATAGACTGCAATCTGTCGTAGAAAAACAACAATGTGCCCACCGGCTGGTAAAATGTCATGATATTCGATTGGGCAAATGTGACGTGACTTTCGTCGCA
>NW_003305824.1:0-2751 GCF_000142945.1 Phytophthora infestans T30-4
CATCAAAGTGATCGACGAACAGTTGAAGTTGTTTCCGAAGGACATCGAAGCTTTTTTCGCCTGAAGAACCAGAGTGATATCAAATTAATATTGATTTCGGAAGATTATTTTTAATTTATTTCATAACTACAGCTAAATAATGAAAAAGCCCCAACAGTATGACTGCGGGGCTTTCCGACGAGCAGAATCTTATATAGTCTGTTCGTTCTCTCGAGGTCCGTTTGTAGAAATCGAAATATTTTTAACCCTTATAGCTTGAGCCTTTTACTTGCAGCTTTAAATTCGGTGTAGATGTCATCAGGGTACTGTAAAGCTGGGTCATTGCATAACGCCCGTTTATCGAGAAATACCTCGACCGAAAGCCCGAAATCCCCTAAAATCCCTTTAATTCGAAAGGTTTCGGGTACAGCAGAGGCTTGGAAGGCCTGTGGTTCCTTAAACATATCCGAGAATTCCGATGTTCCGGCATTGGCCCTCTCCAAGGTAAACTGCTGATCAGGGGCTGTATAGGTGAGCTCCGTATATTGGGTTTCATTATGTTGAATAACCACTTGGAACGCTCCGTCTGCACCGCTTACTTCCATTTTTAAATCAAAGCTCTTTGCTCCGCAAGGAAGGACTAAACTTCCCTGATCTGGAATTATGGTATCAGGAACAACGGCAGTTTGGGTAAAATAACCCCCCAATTCGTGAACGGGATATTGGTATAAGAAAAGCTGCCCGTCTATTTTGCGCAAAGATAATTGTCTCGCCGTCGTCATCGAACCCCTAAAGTCATTGGAAGGCACCAAATTTGCATATCTCCAGTTGCTCATCCATCCGATATAAATTCTTCTGCCGTCCTCTTCTGGAATATCCGAAAAGCTTACTCCTGCATAGTTATCTCTGCCGTAATCAAGCCAGCGGATTTCCTTATCATCGGCTTTAAAGGCTGTACCGTCAAAAGAGCCTATGAAATATTGGGTACGAGAGCCTTCGGACCAAGCAGGATGGTCTCCAACACTTACAAACAAAATCCATTTGTGTTCTTCGGTTCCCTCAACCTCGAGTTCGAACAAGTCCGGACATTCCCAAACGCCGTCATGGAAGCCTATTCCTTCTCCAAACTCGCTTTCGAGTGTCCAATTTTTCAGGTCCGGCGACGAATAAATAGAGATCGTTTGGCCGGTTGCGAGGACCATGATCCATCGGGAAGTCCGGCTATGCCAGAAAACTTTGGGATCACGAAAGTCGATTTTATCGTCGCTCCGAAGAACAGGGTTGCCCTCGTATTTAGTCCATGTTCTTCCGTTATCATGGCTGAAGGCCAGGCTTTGGGACTGGACGGGAGGAAGTCCGTCTAAGCCGTCCTTATGACTCGTAAAGATTGCGACGATTCCGGGTTGGTCCGGGAAAAATCCTGTCGTATTGTTCCAATCGACGACGGCGCTTCCCGAGAATATGGCGCCATTAGCATCCGGATAAAGAGCGATGTCCAGCTCTTCCCAATGAACCAGATCCGGACTGACGGCGTGCCCCCAGTGCATAGGGCCCCAGACCGTGGAGCCCGGGTGGTATTGATAGAAGAGATGATATTCGCCATTAAAATAAATAAGTCCATTCGGATCATTGATCCAATTCCGTTTCGGTGAAAAATGCCACAATGGCTTATATTTAGTCGTATTCAGCAGGTCCACTCCATTACCACCTTTATTATTTTTTCGTGTAGTTGTCATACGCGGTTTGTTTGATTTGTAACCATTTATCAAGCCCAAGCCGGTTTAATTCATTCAGGTAATCGTTCCATTCTTTATCGACGCTGCCGCTTTTGATCCACTCGGCTCTTTTACGGTTTACGTAGGCAAACAGATCCGTTTCAATAGAAGAAAGCTGTTTCTGGTCTTCCAGCGAGAGGAAGATTTTGGGATAATTGTTGTCGGCTTTCATGTCCGGCACCATGACTTCCTTCAGGGCGCTGTACGACTTGTCCGGGGCGGTGACCCCGGACGCGTTGGACACCATGCAGGACCACTTTCGGCGCTTCAGGCGTCTCCGGAACAAAACACTCGACGGCGCGACGTACGAAGCTTTGCAGAGATCATGGTGCGCATTCATCCGACGGTGGAATCGGATGCATGAGGCTGGAGAAAGTGTCGTCGGCTGGCTCGGTGATCGCGAAGCCTTACAAGCCGAGCATTCACTCGGTGATCTGCGCCTGAAAGTCTGCGACGACGCTTGGACCGAAAACCGTTTGTGCTATGTCAACGTACGCGAAGGTTGCAGTTCGTGTGACATCGGGCGACGCCCGACGCAAGCTGAGTGGGATCAGCGTATTGTCGAGTATCCGCTCATGCCGACCGAACACGCTTGGATCGAAAAGTATAAGCGCTCACTCTCCGAGTTAACCCAGGCGGCTATTCGCGGCGGCTCGCGCCGACAGCGTTCGCGACGGAGCCCGTCTCCGGCGCATTCGACGTTTCGTCGGGCGCGTAATCGATCGCGTTCTCGATCGCTGCGAGGTCGCTCGCGGCCGCGTTTGACTCAAGGCTGGAGTCGTAGTCGTGGACGACATCAGGAACGTCACGAAGCAAGTTGGCGCGAGGCTCCCACGTATCATCAGCAGGTTGAAACCCGAGCCATCGTACCTTATACTTCCGCGCGGCGGGAGCCGAGTGTTGAGCCGACGACTTGGTCGAGTGACGCGTGCGGGAAGGATCTTCCTGATCAACAATACGGTCCACGATCCAGCACGTATCTCCCTTCGAGTCAGAA
>NW_003305825.1:0-2751 GCF_000142945.1 Phytophthora infestans T30-4
CGGGATCCACTTTGGATATATCAAATCGTGACCTCCCTCTGTGGTCAGTGGTACCTCCGGGGATTACCCACCATTACTTTCTCCCCTAGTCCTTCGGCGTGTAGATGCCCGCCTTTCATGGTAACCAAACTTGCTCATCTTCCGTTCTTCGTAGGATCCCATCCATTGGATTCGAACACCGCGGCTTTCTTTCGCCTGGCAGTCCTTCTGTCTTTCGGGGAATCAGGTACCCCTGATATCAGGAAGACCAACAGTTGGGATCTAGTCGGTCCTCTAACGAGTTTAAGTCCGACGGTTCTGGTTTGACTAGTGTTGCCACTCTCGATAGGGATCCAGGCACTTTATCCAATGGGAAGCCTGAATCCCATTGGATAAAGTGCCTGGATCCCTATCGGAAGCCTGAATCCACTCGTGGATCAGCGGGATCCGGCTGTTCGGCTTTAGCCCTCTGCAATCCTTCATCCACCGACCCTGCGTTATCTAAAGGCCGACTCTGGGGATCGTCCCCCGTCGTGGATCCAACCTCCATTGCTTGGATCTCAACCCGTCGATCCCTCTGCAGGATCTTTCGCGGAGTTGGATATGGAGGCCGATCCACCAGGGGGCCAGTTGGCTCCGCCGGGAGCTCCACCTCTCCGAGAGATTCGATCTCGGTAGTCGCCTCGTACACCAGATTCTGCCATTCTTTGTAGTGGCGGGACCCCACTGACACATATCCAGGTCGCCTAGGGATACCGTCCTTCGCTAACCATCGCCCGATCTCCTCATAATGGTCCAGTAATAGTCTCGTATCGCTGACGTTCGTGACCTGGAGGTATTGTGATCGACCTGGCCCCTGGATTACCGTAGGTACCCATTTCTCGCCCCGAGTGACCCACCGTTTCTCATGTTCCACCCACTTTAACCGGTCTGGCAGCTCCCAGGTTTCCCCGGGCTCGATCCAGGTTGTCTTATCCGTCCTTATGATCCTCATCTTTGCTCCATACAACGGTAGCCGTCCGCTGAGCTGGATCCGCATCTCGTCAGGGAAACAAAGTGTCCCATCCGCTAGATCCAACCTCACTCCGGCCGGTACCATGAAATCCATCCCGAGGATGGCGTCTTGACCAGCGAGATCTCCAACCCAGATGTCAAATCAATACACCAAACAACCTGCCAGCGTGATCTTGATCCGCGTTCTCCCATTCGTACGGTACACGCCTTCACCAATCCCAACACAGTCTTGGATCCGACTCCCATCCACTTGGCACCCAACCTTACGAGCAAAGGCGGTATCTAGTATAGACACCTCGGCACCACTATCTAGGAGTAGGATTGCTTTTTCATTGTTGATCTTGCCCTCTACCTTGGCTTGTCTGAACCACTTTCCTGGGGCATGGTACTTCCAGTATCCACGGGACTCCCCGGTTAGCAGATCCATGGATTCAACATCCTCAGATCCACGGGATCCAGTGACCTGACAGACCTTAGGTGGATCTGCAGTGACCTCACCCTTGGTAGGCTCAAACCATCGACCATGTTGGCGCTTCTCCCAATAACCACGTGCCTCTCCCCTTTGTAGATCCAGGGTTGAAGAGACTTCGGATCTGGCAAACTCATCCACTTGGCGCAAACTAGAGATCTTGGCAGCTGACACTTCATGTAGATCACGTGTATTATCGACTGGATCTAGGGTCCTGCTACCTGGATCTAGCGACGTCTTGTTCACAAATGCATAAATGCAGTACCTAGAACGCTCGGCTCGTACCGGATTCCAACCCGGCGAGCGTCTAGTTTAACATCTTCTCGGCCACTTCTGGCAACATCCTTCGGTGCTTGGCTGGATCAAACCATTGGCGGATCTGGTTGTAGAATCCTTCCATCGGACACTTGCCGACGTCGTGAATCTCGCCACACCCGCGACACATGTAGAAGCAATGATCCCTGGGATGACCTTTCTTGCCACACTTCTCACAGACCAGATGTTTCCAGCATCCAGATTCTGTGTGCTTCCGAGATCCGCACTGCGAACACCTGATTGGCGCTGTCCCGTCCATGAGATCTCGGGATCTGTACATCCCACGGTCCCCGGGTACGGTATCGGCAGTGCGGGAGTTGTCTCCAGTCTTCGCTGTACGATCGTTGGGCGCAGTGAGACAGACTCGGTGGTAATCCTCTGGGTCGGAGTCCGAACTGTCGGGTCCTGATTCAGTTCCTGAGTTGGGCGCTGTGACTTGGTGGACACGTCGAGCTGGAGCCGTAGGCGTCGGAGCCTTTTGGCGATACTTACCGGATCCGACCGCCGCCTTCTTCTGGCGGTGTTTCGCGCGATCCACAGCCCGCAGCACTTCCTCAAGCTCGTCTGCGTCGGGAAGTCGTAACAGGGTCAGCCTGTCGGCCAGATCCACGTCTCCCACCGTCTCGATGAAATGATCCACGTGTTCCCGCAGTAGCTTGGATCCCCCATCCTTGATCTTCAACTTGGCCCGTAGACCGGCCACATTTAGTCGATGTAGGTATTCTAACGGGGATTCATCCGATCTGCGGCGAGCGTGGTAGTATTGTCGTGCCACCGACACTCCCAATCCACAGTACTGGGTCTGGAAACTGCGCAGCAAATCTGGCCACTTGTTCCTGGTGGATCTGCCCAGCTGCCGATACCAGTTCCTGGCTGGCCCCGCTAGCAGATCCGCAAAGGTCAAACACTTCTCAGCATCCGACGCTTGATCTCTCATGAGGGCCGACTTGACTTTGCTGATTCATGTTCTCGCT
>NW_003305826.1:0-2751 GCF_000142945.1 Phytophthora infestans T30-4
TATATAGATAAAGAATATAAATCTCTACCTATCACGCATCCTACATCCCCGCATTCACTTAAAATCCCACATCAGAGATATGAATAATCTTTGTAGACTATGTGCTGCTCCCCGGGGGAGACATCGAGTTCTGTTGTGCCTCGGAAGAGGTGGAGGGGCAACGGGGCTCAGCCCCGAAGAGAGCTGAGCTCTCTTACGATAAGAGTGTGTGCAAGCCGGGCTTGCTGGTCGTTCAAGCGAACGTGAAGGGCTTTGCAAAGCCATGGAGAGTCTTGATTGACTCGGGAGCCTCGGGCAACTACGCCCGTCGCTCCACCCTGGAAGGGAGTCAGCTGTATGCTGAGGCACTGGAAGTGCCAACGAGAGATACGATCTCTGTCCGTCTCGCGACGGGGACACTGGTAACTGTGTCGAAGGTCTCTGTCGACCTTGGAGTGAAGTTTGAGAACTTCGATAGCGTGGAACGCTGTTTGGTCTTAGACCTGGATGCGAGGTATGACCTCATCCTTGGCATGGCATGGCTGGAACGTCATGAGCCATGGATCGACTGGAAGTCGAAAACGCTGGGTGCGTCGCACCCTGCTCCTAGTGGAGCTTTGGTGAGTCATGAACCCACCTCTGCTAGGAAGCAGAAGCGCTTTTGGCGCGAGCACGAGGCTGAGGCGGCCGTAGTGCTGGACATTGGTATGTCCTTAATTGTTAGCAACGAGGTTGCTGTTTGCCCTGAGGGCGTACGTGGTGCGGCACGTTATCCGCGGAGCGGTGCAGGTCAGGTCAATGACCAACTGCTGGGTCCTGGTGAGGACGAGCGCGGAGTGGCGCGTAATCCACTGAGTGGTATGAATCTGGTCGATGACCTACCGCTGCGTGACCCGAAGGTCGCGGTCGACTGCGAGTCGAGGCATCATGGGCGTGGCCCAGGAGATGCAGGTGAAGTGACACCTAGTTCACTGTGTGAAGGTCAAGAACCTCTTGGCTTTCAGCCGAGTGTCTTGCGAGACACTGTATCCTCTTCGAGGAGTGATGGTGCTGCTGCACCCGGTGGTGGTGACGGAGATGTCGCCACACCGCCCTCATCCGGCCGGGCTCGGTCGCGGAGGGAGAGGAGAAGAAGACGCAGGGTGTCTGTGACGTCTTCGACGTCGGACGATGTGTCCAACGTGACGAGCGGTGATGCTCCACGTGATTGCTGTGAGCAGCTGTATACACTCGTGAACGGAGTGACGGGGGAGGTAGAAGGCGATATCAGCCTTGATACTCTGCCCGCTGCAGATGCTCTGCTAGAGCTGGACGAGATGTCCATTGCCGAGTTCGGCGAAGCCTTAAAGGCAGGCGAGCTAGCCGAGGTGGTCTTGCTGGGACCTGAGGAGGAGTTGAACTCCTCATCCGTCGTGGACGACGCGGTCCTAGAGGACACCAAGAAGGCGCTGAGCGCAAGAAGTGGATCGGCGATCCTCAAAGATCCTTCGGATCCCTTCTACCCGGTGGTAAAGGCGTATGGAGACGTTGTCTCAAAAGACCCACCGACGGGCCTGCCTCCGGATCGAGGCGTGTGTCATGAGATTGACCTGGTTCCTGGAGCCAAATACTGCGTAAAAGGCAATGGCCTTTGCCGAGAGAGCAAACACAAGATCGCAAGCGTCAGGTGAAGGGGCCAGTGCCGATGCACAGGCTGAGTCAGCCTCCCTTGCTACTGATGCTGCATAGTATGCGGCTGGACCTTAGACTATGTCACAGTGTGACGTCATTGACGCATTCTTCCGTGCGAAGCACGAGGCAGGGATGGTGCGTGAGAGCAAGTCTCCGCACTCGACACCCACGTTCTGTGTCAGAAAGCCGAACGGCAAGTGGCGCATTGTTCATGCTTTTAACAAGCTAAATGCGGCCACTATCCCGGCGCAAACGCCGATTCCTCGCAAGGATGTTCTGCAGAACAACATGGTAGGCTGTACGTTGTACAGCGCGCTCGACATGGTCGATGGTTACTACCAATTGCTCATGAGAGCGAGCGACATTTCGCTGACAGCGGTGAGTACTCCGAGCGGTATGCTCTGGAAGTGGCTGGTCATGCCCCAGGGGCTGTCGAACGCACCAGCAACGTTCAATCGTCTTGTGACGCAGCTGTTTAGGCCCCACCGGGCGTACGCTCAAACGTTCTTGGACGATATATTCGTCCATAGTCGTGCCGAGCACGGAAAGTCAGACGTGGATAACCACATTGACCACTTGCGAGCGGTGCTCGAGTGCATGCGCACTAATAAGTTGTATGCCAACTTGAACAAGTGCGTCTTTGGCGCGGAGGAGATACCTTTCCTCGGGTGCTTCATTGGGAAGCGTGGCTTACGGGCAGATCCTGCCAAAGTCAAGGCCATCGTGGACTGGCCGGTTCCCAAGAACCAAAAAGACTTACGCAAGTGGCTAGGCTTAGCCAATTACTTGCACAAGTACAGTGCGAACTACGCGGAGATGGCTCGGCCATTATCAGATCTCCTTGAGAAGGACGCACCATGGTGCTGGAACGTCGAGCACGACGGAGCCTTTGAGGCTGTGAAGGAGAGCCTTCTCCGGGCTCCGATCCTTGCGCTACCGGACCCGGATAGTCCGTTTAGCGTCGTCTGTGACGCCTCCGATTTTGCAATCGGTTGTGCTTTACTACAAGCAGACGCCGAAGGGCGTGAACGCGTGATCGCGTTTGAGTCTCGCCAGCTCAAAGCTGCAGAGAAGAACTATCCAGTTCATGACAAAGAGCTA
>NW_003305827.1:0-2751 GCF_000142945.1 Phytophthora infestans T30-4
GAAGAACTTTCCAGTTTACTGCAAAAGAGCTTCTGGAATGAAGTAGGGTCTAGGCAATTTCAGGGGACACCTTGTTGGGTCTTAGGCATGTTGTGATATGACTGGTCCTGGGGTCGTTACGCACTGCGCCAATCGCCCTCATCTCTCTCAGAGAATGGCAAGATGGCTTTTCCTTCTTTGCCGAGTATAACTTCGAGGTGAAGTACAAGCCGGGGCGGCTTAGTGTAGTGGCCCGATGGGCTCTCGCGCAGGCCGGACTACGAGTTAGCTCATGTCACGACAGTGACGTCGTCAGTGCCTGACTTGATACGCGGAGCGTATGCACAAGACGACATGTGCGTAGCGCTGCTACGGGCTCTTGGGAGCGAAGAGTTTAAAGACTCTGACAAGGAATTGTCTGGGCGCTTACGCGCGAGGCTGCATCGATACTCACTCGATGGCGGCCTGCTGTACTACAGCACCGACTCTGAGGATAACCCTCGTGTAGTCGTTCCTCATGATGAGGATCTAAAGTATCGAATCCTCTACGAGGTTCATGATACGCCCGTGGGCGGGCACTTAGGTCGGGAGAAGACCTATGGCTCGGTGAGCTCGATGTACTGGTGGCCCAAGATGTATAAGTGGGTCGGCACCTATGTACGCACGTGTGAGACGTGTCAACGGACAAAGTCCGCGCCGAGCACGGCAGCGCCATTGGCGAGTTTGCCTGTCCCCAAGGGATGCTGGCAGTCCATGAGTATGGACTTCGTGTTTGGCCTTCCCAAGGATAAGGCGGGAAACACGGGTATAGTGGTCTTTGTAGACCGATTGAGCAAGATGGCTCATTTAGCGGCAGTGCCGGACACCTTTGATGGTGAAGGTACAGCTTTGCTGTTTTTAGACCGAGTTTTTCGCCAACATGGCTTGCCTGAGGCAATTGTCTCGGATCGAGACCCGCGCTTCACCGCGAAGTTCTGGACGTCCCTCTTCAGAGTGCTCGGCACTCGTTTGGACATGTCCACAGCGGACCATCCGCAGACCGATGGTCAAACCGAACGTGTGAATCGCGTTGTGGAGGATATCCTCCGAAGCGTATGCGCTGAGGCGCCAAAACGCTGGAGCCAGATGCTCCCACTCGTTGAGTTCGCATTAAATAATGCAGTGCACGCCTCGACAGGCTACACTCCGTTCTATGTGAGCGGCTTGGCTGACCCTCGCGTCCCACTGACGCCGCCACGCAGTGGCTTAGGGCTTGATGGGGGAGGGATAGCCGAGCGGCTAGCTGATGTCAGCCCTGTTGCGGCTCGCAAGCAAGTCAATGACTTTGTCTCTTTGAACTGAGCGTAATGCGTCAAGTACGCGACGCTATGGCTGAAAGCCAAGACACGCAGAAGGAACATGCAGATGCCAAGGGCAGAAGCAATGTTGAGAGGTTTGAGGTCGGTGACCAAGTTTTATTAAACGCTAAAAACCTACGTACTCATGCAGTGTCTGCAGTCTTCAAGATTAAGTTAAGACCTCGGTTCATAGGACCGTTCAAGGTCGTGGCCAGGAAGGGCCTAGCGTATACGCTCAATCTTCCGAAGAAGATGCGCACGCATCCGGTCTTGTATGTTGGCTTGCTTAAGCCATATCAAGACCCTGCTCAGGTGAGCGCGGAGGCGTTGGCACCAGCGGTGGCTGGACCACGAACAGCTGCAGGGCAGCAGGTGGTAGAACCACGGGAGGCTGAACGACAGCATGTGGCAGAGCCACAGGTCGCGGGGCGAAGTGCTCGAGATGCAGGAGCAGGACAAGCTGAACGTTCAGCCGAGCGACTGGACGCTCAAGGTCCGAGACCTGGTTGTGAGTCAACAGTGGTGGCTCTAACCTATCCACAAGGTGGATCATCTCTTCGAGATCGACCGATGGGCGATGAACGTGAACATTCGCGTCGTGGACGCCGGCGTCCATCATAGTCTGAAAGTATTTTGTGGAACTAACCAGCACCCAGACGAGCTCGGAGGTCAATCAACGACCCTATTTTCAGCAGACCCGAACTCTGGCCCTGCAGCGGTTATCCGTAATCTGCATGAAGTTCTTCCTGCCCCAGAAGAGGGTGTCTACCACGCTGTGGTGACGGATCGCTTCTATACGTCGATCCAGATAGCTTTGCAGCTCCTGGCTCGGAATGTATACACGGTTGGCACTATACAGCCAAACAAGAAAGGGTTTCCGCCAGCCCTAGTGACCAAAGCAGCAACTCGTCCAGCTCATATTCCCCGCGGGACCAGCACGATCGCCGTCGCAAAGGGCTGTGATCTTCTACAGGGAATGCTTTGGTGGGACCGCCTTCCTGTCTAACTTCTCTCGACGGGCAGCAGTACATCTATTGAAACCTGCGGTAAGTTACTTTTGGGTCGTGTCTTAGTGATGACGGCTTCCTAACTTATGCTGCTGTTGTTGTACCATCGAAGGGCGGCATCTACGTGGCTGCAGAAAAGAAATCATACCCTGCCCATCAGCGATGCGCGACTATCATCGCTGGATGGGCGGGGTTGATATCCACGACCAGCTAAGGCTACAGCGCTATTCGCTGCAACTCTCGGTGCGCTTTCGAAAGTACTACAAGACGTTCTTCTTAGGCCTAGTCGACATGGCACTCGTGAATGCCTATATCATTTTTCGTGAGGCTCGGAAAATGGTTGGTGAAGGTGCTGATCATGCCGGGTTTTTAGCAGAGTTACAGGCGCAGCTTTTGCAGGTCACTTCGGCTGACTTTATTGATGAGGT
>NW_003305828.1:0-2751 GCF_000142945.1 Phytophthora infestans T30-4
ACTGTTGGCTCGCCTTTGCGTGGTCTTCTGTTGAAGATGTACTTGCACATTGTTATTTCTATATATTTTCATTTGAGCGCATAGCTCCCACAATGACGCCAATCGGAGGCGCGCGTGGTTGCAAATGTAATATATGCTGTTTAGAAGACGGGTCAGTATCCATGATGCTACGGAATTGGCATAGATCGGTGAGGAATCCTAGTTTGGGGGTCTAAATACGCCTACTCAAACATAATACCATATGTCACGTCATCGCGGCGAGGCAGTCGACACCATATCTTTGATTGCGACGGTCCATTAGAGCAAGGTTTGGTCAGCCTTCCGCGCGAAGTATCTTTTAAGACAGTTTTTTTGCTAATGATCGCCACAAACAATAATATTATGCTTTGCAACAGTTCCGCTGAGCTCTTTATGATAATACTGTAGCGTCTTTCCACTATTTTCCGCATGCATTGATCTTACTTGCATAGCTGACACACTTACTGACTTATTTGCATAGCTACTAACTGACAGAGTGGTGTAGCTCTTTTCCGAGTGGCATTTACTGGTTCCGATATGTAAGAAAAACATACGAAGCCACATGCAGGTAGGCAGATTATCATATCGTAGTGGTGTTTAGACGTGAATGGAATAGTAGTTCATGTACATTAAGTGACGTACTTCCGCTGCCAGCTTATCAGCTCGGTGTGATGTATCCGTGCATATATTGCGAGTTCGTTAATGAGTGTATATCACGCGCTCGTGATATCTAAAACCTATGTATAGGATCACTGTCGCTTTCTCGGTACATTTGCGTCGTCGTGCTGGGCTTACTGGGGCCTACGCCTTCTGAAGTATTCAATCTAAATGACCACACCAGTTCACTATATGGTTCACGAGGCCATACTGCAGCGATATTGGGCAGCTGACCGCGCGTCTGTCACCTGTATTCAGCGCAGTATCTACGCGCGCGGCGGGTACACCTTATAGCCACCCGCGACAAGCCGAGCTCTTATCTCGACCATTATGGACAGGGCACTAGAGTATAGTACTGCGTACAGACAGTTCGACTTACCACACCCACCGGTATTGTTTGCGCTACCGCACACGTGCTCGTATCTATTTAGACAGCAACTTAATCGTCGCGTGTAGTGCTCACTCGATGCTGTAGTTTCAATTTATGAGCGCACATTAATGGAACATACGCTGTGAGCGCTGATGTCACAGATAGCATGGTTTGCATGTATCCAAGTGAGCGAGTGTACTCTCGATCTATTGTTACGCGGAAGCAGATAGGGACGGCCAACTTGCAAGGGTACACAGTAGATACCAGGCGCTAATTATTATATGAAACGCGCTACCCTCTGTAGGTGCGTCAACACTATTGGCAGCGCCATAGTCAGTTTACCGTATGTGCGTCTCCAAGCCTCGTACCGCCAGCCAGTATACAAAACTATGCGGGGTAAGGGGGTATAAGGCTCTTCTGCTGCTTCTTTTGCTCGATGTACTTGACGTTTCGGGCGGTCAGCTTGCGAAGTCGACTGCGCTTCTTCTCCTTCTTGGGGTACCAGTCAGGACCCATCGCCTTCTTGATGTTCGCCAGGCTTTCCTGGCGGCGCACTTCGGCCGAATCAGGTGGTGGGGGGGGTTCCTCCCAAAACTCAACCGCTTTTGGGCCGTTCTCGCAGGCAATACAGCGCCGCACGATGTCCCGCCCGCTGATTGTACGGAATGCGTAGCCGTACTGCAGCTTCCCGCACCAGACGCAGCGCGCTCGGGGGTCCGTCGTAGACCGCTGCGGGTTCAGCAGAAGCGGGTCTCTTCGCCTCGCATTGCTTGCACGTAGGGCCCACCATTTTGCAAACTGTGAGTAAATTTGCAACATATATTATTTTAACTAATTACTTGCGTCCAAATATTAGCCAATAGCATGGACATATAACCCGGATATTTATTATTTAAAACAAAATATTAAAAAGTTTTATACTATTACTATTTGGCTTTGCTTTCATATTAATATTATCAGATTTATAAGCAAATACATACTTTACATGCAATATAAATTGACTAAAACAATTATCTATCGTGCGCGCATGCATTCGTAGGGTGCAGTGCACGGGAGCAGATAGCGCAATGACCGTGCAGCCGCGCGCCTTCATTGCACGGTGGCAGTGGTGAGTGCCAGGTGACGTAAAAAAGATATATATTCGCAAAGTCTCTACAAAAGCGCTGGTTGTGAAGCCTACTTTAATGTTAAAAATGCTATCGTCTCTACTTTAGAAAGTGTGTGAAAAATAGCATCGCCGAGATCTTACAAATGCGTCTGTGAAGCTTCCGTTAATTAAATTAATACTATTAATATCGTCTTTACTTTGAAAAGTGTGTGGAAAATAACATCCCTGAGCTCTTACAAAATACTGGTCTGTGAAGTCTACATTAATAATAATAAATATTTCTATGTGAGATGTGTGCAGAGCTCTTAGAAAATAAAGTGGTTAGTGTGCCCGATTTGCAGTACATACGACAGGTTTTGCGTAGCTGAACGCAATAATCAAGTATCTGCTGGCTGTTTGCATCCAATCAATGTGTTTCGTTCGGGGCAGAAATGTTTACTTTACGTCCAATCGCGAGGGAGAGAGGCGGTCTGATCGTGCGACAGATCCAGTCAGTGTCGCAGGTCGGTCGGTATTGCCCAATCAGGGCGCGAGTTAATTACGTCACGAAGGAGAAGATAGCGCTAATTTCTGCACAGTGAGTCGAGTCGGAAAGGTA
>NW_003305829.1:0-2752 GCF_000142945.1 Phytophthora infestans T30-4
ATTATAATCCACACTCCCTTACTTGAATATGTCTGTAACATCCCCCCGTCGGTTGAGGAATCCAGTCAGAGTCTATTAGTGTACACCTGGATCTGGGCTGGATCCACCCTTTCAGCGTACACCTGGATCTGGGCTAGATCCACCCTTTCAGTGTACACCTGGATCTAGGCGGGATCCACCCTTTCAGCGTACACCTGGATCTGGGCGGGATCCACGCCCGGATTTCATCCGGATCTAGCGCCAACGACCCAGTTTCAATTGGGTCAGTATAGTTCGGGCCCTTAAAAGCTCGTGCTTGAGATCAAGCAAGACTCCTCACACGTAAAACGTCACTCTTATGCATAAACATGTACTCCTTCCTCCTAATCCACCCTTCCCCTGTGGATTTGCCTTCTCTTTCTTTCCGATGTGACCAACTCACATCAGCGATCCTCCTCCTCCTGGCCCACACCCTTCCTGTGGGCCCTTCTTCATCCTCCCATTGACATGACCAACTCACATCCATGGATCCCCCTCCTACCCTTCTTCATGAGACTGCATCACGCCGAATCTGTTACGATTCGTACGATCCCGCAAGAAATCATAGAGTAGTGCTTCACAGTTCAGATCCGCCTCGTCTACCCAACTGGATTCGTCATATCCACGCCAATACACCAGAAATTCACGGTAAATTCGTCCGTATCTAGTTCGCTTCCCTGACGTCATGTCGGTGATCTTCTCGAATTCGAACTCGTCGGCTTCGAGATCCACATTCCAACTATCTTCCGGTAGGAGCACTTCGCCGAAATCCACCCGGTCGGATTCATCCACCGAAAGACGGGTTTGTGGCCGGTCCGGATATTTCCTGACCAACTTCAGCTTGGATACGTGTACTACAGGGAACAAGCGATATTCGGTATCTGCCGTTTCCAACTTCACCGCATGTTCCCCTATCTTTTCGCTCACCCGGAACGGTCCGTGCCATAGATGGGCCAATTTTCGGGCGTACCCTTCCTTCACCCGATCTAAATAAAGCCACACCTGCGATCCCACTTGAATTTGATGTGGACGGGCGTATTCGTTGTGTCGATCCGCTCGATCTTGTATCGCACTCCGCAGCCGTTCGTTCACTATGGATCTGGCTTGCCGGTAGTATCTCTGGACTTGGTATCGCCATCGTCTTGGATCTCGGTTTCTCTTCTTGGTGCTACATACCGGAATGGCCGCTTCTAGGGTGGATTTAGGATCCCATCCACGTACCAAGTAAAATGGGGTGTCACCCCGGATTCTGTGTTGGGCGGTGTTCATCGCGAAGGGGAGTCGTTCTGCGTACTCATCCCAATCCCTCTGATCACAATCCTGGACATACATCTTGAGTGCCCTCGTGATCGTCTGCACCATGCGCTCGGCCGACCCGTTAGCTTGGGGACGATATGCCATGGTTGCCCGCTGTCTCTGCCCCAGGATCCGGTTGAAAGCTCGAAAGAAATCAGACATGAAGCCTGGCTCCCGATCATGTCTAATCATCTCACTAGCCCCAAATCTTCGGAAAACGCACTCCTCGTACGACTCGGCAATGGTTTGCGCAGTTCTAGACGCACTAGCTTTGGTTATCACGTATCCGGTAAACAGATCCACCCAAATCAACAATTCTGTGTTTCCTTTGAACGACTTGGGCAACGAGGGGGTATAATCCATGGCTTTGATTTGGAAAGGGTAAGTCGGTTGGATATTCCCAGGTGACTCCCCTTCGATTGTGGGTCTGCCCTTGCCTGTCTCACAATCCACACATTCCCCGACATACCGTTGTACGCTCTTGAATAGTCCCCTCCAGTGAAAACATTCCCGGATCCGTTGGTAGGTCCGACCAATACCCTGATGTCCGCCTTCCAAGCTAGCGTGATAGTGGTGTAGGACATCCTGCTGTAAGGTTTCCGGCATCACCAGTCTCATCAATCCATCCCGATCCTCGTTGACTCTCTTCGTAGGGGGGGGCAATAGAAGAGCAAATCATTCAGATCCACCGCGTAATCCGTAGCGATAATGCTGTAGGATTTGGCATCTTCCCGACTCAGGTCTCGTACATCCCCCATCAGATACTTCTTTAGTCCTAGGATCCACGCTTCCTCGTTCTGTGCTTTAAGGATCCGCTCGATGCGGACTCTCTTCACAAATGTTTCCTCGAGAATTTGGGGGTTGGATCCAACCCTTCCTCTGGACCTAGTGACGGCCATCACCTGGACTGTCCTTTTCCCGGACCCCACTACCACCACTTCGTCTAGTCGGTTCAACGTAACGAGATCCTGATGCTCGGCCTCTCTCTCCACTTCAACACCACATTGATTCCGTAAAGCGGCGCTGACCAAGCTATCTGCACTGGCATTCCAATCTCGCTTGACATGTATCAACTCGTGATTCATCCAACCACGCAGGTGGACCATCACTTTCTGCCGTAACAGTGTTAGGGCAGGGGCCTTGCAGTCAATCTCACCTCGCACCTGTCTGATCACCAAATTTGAATCCCCACGAATCACCAGCCTTTTCGGATCTTGTCCCTTTAGTAGATCCAAACCCAGCAGGAGCCCGTTATACTCCGCTTCGTTGACGGTGAGGCCTTCCGCATAAGTGGATCTGGCCCGTACTACTTCCCATCCAGGTAGTCTCCACAGTATCGCACTGTACGCCCCGCCTCCGCGTCGTATGCGAGCGGATCCATCGAAACTCAGGACGTACAGATCAATCGTCTGCCTGTACCGTCGGGATCGGGATCTGG
>NW_003305830.1:0-2753 GCF_000142945.1 Phytophthora infestans T30-4
ACATCTGGGCATGCATGCGCTGATTGCAATGGAGCTGTTGGAATTAATGCTGCGTTTTGACACTTCAGTGCTCTTACATGCTGTCATAGAAACACTGTCAAAGGACTTACCGATATTGCCCCTCTCTTGTTGCTCCAACGCTGAGTCCGCCGTAGCTGGGATGTCGTTCGGCTTTATTCCTCCAGGGAGCCTTTTCTCAAGACTATCATAGTCTTTGTTCTCGTCGGAGTGATCAACCGCTGAGTTGGTTGTGACGGCAGAACTAACTTCCGTGCATGCAAACGCGTCTTCGGTATAGCTGACATCCTGACAACATGATGTGGCCACGTCCGAGGCACTCTCAGTCTTTAGATCTGCTGACGCCGAGTCCACTGCCCCCGACTGGATAATGCAGGCTTCCGGTGTGCCCATCGCTGAGTTCACCACGGCTGCAGAACTTGGTCTAATGACTTCAAACTTGGCTCGGTTGTCAGCAACGGGTTAAGCGTCACTTAGAGCGCGCTCCGAGCGTTCTTCAAGGTCTTTTTCCGTTATAGCTGAGTCTTCAGTTGCCGACACGTCTTCCTTAGCCCTTACTTCACTTGTTCCTTCAACCGCTGAGTTCGTGTTGACGTCAGAAATGGCGCCATCGTCTTCAAACTTGGACAGCTGATAGGAGACATCTTGGCCATCGTGTAGCACCGGCGTACGATCCGCTCGGACGTCTTCCAGCTTAAACGATGAGTTTATAGACGGGTCACCACTTGTCACCCCTGAAGTCGATATGACGTCTGCGTTACCGCGACGCCTCTCGTCGTCGCCGGCTTCAGTATCAGCTTCGATCCTTCTCCAGCGCTCGGCGCATGTTAATTCTGGTCCACTTTCCACTGGAGGAGGTCGTCTTTCCACCGCCGTCGGAGTTGGGTATTTTCGTCTTTCCACCGCCGTCGGAGTTGGGTATTTTCGTCTTTCCACAGCTGGCGGCTGGTGTGACAACCAGTCTTCGTACAGTCGTTGTTCTTTCTGCAGCAAATCTTTATCCATCGCCGACTTAAATGCCAATATCTGCCAGTCACGGTATTTCGCCGGGTTCACGCGGACATATCCCTCATTGGCTAGTACTCCGTGTGGTTGCCATTTTATCACATAAAAGTGAGGTGGGCACCAGACTGACGTCGGTCGTACGTTCGTAATCAGGACATGGGTTGGTCTTCCTCGGCGATTAAAAACAACCGTTGGAATCCAGCCCTTCGTCCGTCGCACCCACAAGTCGTGCGTCGACTCACTGGGTTGTCGCCTGGGTAATTTGAACTCAGCAGTCATTCGACTTTCGATCGTTAACCCGTCTGATGGTCCGCATGGGACATTAGGTCCGAACTCGGTCTTGGTCGGCGCATTACTTGATCGGATGAGTGGTATCACCATCTCATCGGGTAGCTTGACCGCCGAGTTGTACAGATCCAGACGGATCCCAGCTGGTATCATGAAGTCGGTGCCTAGAATCAAATCGACTCCGGCACGATGAGGCATTATCCATACTTCAAACTCGTATGCCACTTCCCAGCCGAGTGTCACCTTCACCACTGCTCTTGACGTTGTCACCATTCTGTCTTTACTTACTCCTTGTATGTCGATTTGCTTATCTCGGCTGGCCACTCTCTTGAGACGCAGTTTCCTCGCGAAGTACTCACTAATCGCCGAGACATTTGCTCCGGTATCCAATAATATCTTGGTCCTTCGGTCGTTCACTGCACCCAATACTAGGGCTCTCATTCTAACTCGGCGATCAAACGTCTGTGCTGACCACCATCCCAGCCGTTCTCCCGGAAGCAGCTTCATAATTCTGGTACGATGCACAGCCTGGTCTGACTGCCGAGTTACACTTGCAGTCGCTCGGTGGTTATCATCTAACTCACCGAGCTCACGTTCAATTCCGTCGATTTCACACATCCAATTGCCATCCCCGCTTCTTCACTCGGGCCGTCCTGCTTCGCCTACGAAGGCAAACAAGAAGTTTGCCTCAACTGCAGGTTCAGCTGACTGTGGCAGCCCGGCATATTCCAACCCAGTCAGTGTTGGCGGGCCGCCGAGTTTAAATCACTCGGCGCCTAAAGGTTTTGCAGGTCTTCTGGCACTTGCGACTTGTCGACAGAGTTTTTTTACGAACGCAGCCAGCTTCTCGTATTGACGAAACAGCTCGCACTGGCCGCCTGCATGGACTTGTCTGCAGAATTTGCAGCGTCGTCGACAGTAGTGAGCCGAGTGCCCCATTCGTCCACAAGCTGCACAAGGTCCACGTTGGGTGTTGTCGCGTGATCCATCTCCACGGTTCGACTGTTCTCGTTGGTTGTACGGTCGCGGAGGTCGGTTCGCTGAGTTTCCCCAACTTCGATTTGAGCCATTCCGGTCTCCGGCCAAGTTCTCTCGGCGGTCCGGTGTATTTCCTTTATCATTGGAAACGCCGGCGTCTATGTAGTCGTCGTCTTCCGCTGAGTCGTGTCCTCCGGACTAGTCCACATCATCCCATTCGTCTTCGGAGTTGTACGGACTCGGCGGGTTCTGATCGATGAGTTCCTCCCCGTCGGAGTCAGCGTCAACGACAGTGACTTGGAGGTCGCGGTTTTCTTCCTTGCGAACATCTTTGATGATCTCTTCGAGCTCGTGAATGTCGGTGACTCGGGTATGGTAGATATTCTCCGCCAACTTGTCGTCATCGCACGTTGCCAGGAACTGCTGTACGTGTTCTTTCGCGTCGTGACCACGCTTCTCGAAGT
>NW_003305831.1:0-2754 GCF_000142945.1 Phytophthora infestans T30-4
TGAGGTTGCCCAGAAAAAACTCCACCCATCATTTCCTCGAGTTCAGATCTCTGCAACTATGCTACGGTTCCAAGTGGCTCCAGATGCTAGCGGGTAACCTGTCTCGCCTTCGAAGAAGTGATAACACTCTTCCACCGGCCTTGTCGGAGGAGCCCGGGCCCTGGACTCCGAGTCGCTTGAAGCGACGTCGATCGGAACGAAGTTCGGATCCGACTTGAGGCGGCGGCGGCGTCTTTGTCGACGGCGTCTATGACGGGGAGCTTTGCTGACAACGTCTAGGGATGTCGTCGCTACGACATCCGAGGCACTCGTGGCCTCGTGTGGTACTGTTGTACCCACACAGGAAGCGTGTTCAACGCCTTCCTCTTCGGTTAAGGTCTGGGCGACCGCGTGTGGCACTGTGTTACCCACACAGGAAGCGTGTTCAACGCCTTCCTCTTCAGTTAAGGTCTGGGCGACCGCGTGTGGCACTGTGTTATCCACACAGGAAGCGTATCCGACGTCTTCCGCTTCAGTTATGGTCTGGGCGACCGTGAGTGGAACTCTGTTACCCACTCTGAACACGCTGTTCTCAGTGTTCATGACAGCTGCAGCTGTCTGCGGAACTAAGTTACCCGCCTGTGGACCTAAGTTACCCACTTGGCCGGCGCCTCTTCTGGGCGCGGCCACCATCAAAACATCCTCGGAGTCGTCATATACGTCGACGACTCCCAAGCATCTGCCGGATGCTTTGGTACCCTGGCAGCCCTCGCGGGCGCCCCGGGTCCTGACAGAGGTGGGAACATGACTCACCAATGCTCTGTCGAACTGCGCAGGGCGGCTGGCACCGATTGCCTTGCCTCGCCAGTCGATCCAGGGCTCGTGCTTCTCAAGCCAGGGCATGCCCAGGATCATATCATATGGATCCATATCGAGAACAGTGAACTGTTCGAGGCTGTCAAAGTCTTCAAACTTGACAGCCAGATCCACTTGGACGTTGGGGACAGTGACGACCTTCCCGTCGGCCAGTCGCACTGACACCGTCCCGTTGCCCTTGCTTTCTCGCAAAGCTTCGGACAACTTCTTGCTGTTACGAGCAACCGTCTGGCGGCGTGCGAAATTCTTCGACGCCCCAGAGTCAATCAAGATTCTAAAGGGGTGATCGTACCCCCGTACACATCCGTGTACTACGAGCAACCCGCCGCTGCTCTTCGCCGATTCGAGAGTGCGAAGACTCTCAGGGGCTAAGTCCCCGTGGTACGCGCCACCCGCGCACCCATCACGAAGACTTAGTTCTTCCCCAGTAGGGCGCCCCGCCCCTACTGGTTCCCTGCGTTCCCCTGTCCCCGGGATCCTGGCTTCTGCCAGCGACCCTTGAGGACGGGCTTGGGGAAGGACCGTCTGCGGAGTCTTTTCGCGGGACAGTCGCGCTTGAAGTGGCCCATCTTCCCACAGCCGAAGCAGCGGATGTCACGCTGTTCGGCGGACCCGAGTTCCATGGGAACTGGTCCGTTGGGGCTTGTTCGACCGGGAGCCGACAAGGAACTCCCAGGCCACGCTGAGGCCGGCGTACGCGCCTGGCGATGGCTGTATTCTTCTTGAAGAGCCACTTGAATCGCCTCTTCAAGGGTGTTTGCCTGCACCCGGAACAGCTGAGTGCGTGCGGGGCCCACTCGAAGGCCGTCCATGAACACAGTCATCTTGATGTGTTCATTGAGTGGGTTTCCCACTAGGGACGCCGTGAGCTCCCGTATCTCTTGCACATACTCGTGCAGTTCGCGTCTTCCTTGTTTACACGCGAGGAAGCGCGAACGCTGGCGGTACTCGTAGTTCGCCGGGAGGAACGCGGCTCGGAGCTGTTCGCACAGCTGAGCCCAGGATGTGAAACATCCAGGGGATGTCGCTTCCCGAGTGTACACCCAACTCTTAGCACGACCGCTAAGGTTGGAGAGTGCAAAAGCAACACGCAGTTGCTCGGTCGAGATCAGAGCCGCGTCCATCGCGAGCTCTACTTCTCGGACCCAGAAGTGAAGGTTCTCGCCTTCCTTCCCTTCACATGGCTTTACCTTCAGCCGTATTGGCTTCGGGTGAGGCGGATTTGCTTCCGCCGCCGGAGCCTGCAGGTTCTCCCGCACATGCGCGATGAGGCCCTGCTCGTACGCGTCGAATGCATTGACGCGCTCGAGCTGCTCAGCCGGTGTTGACACCACCAGGCTCTGCAGGGCCTCCATCCCGAAGATGCCTGCCATCTTCCGAACCGACTCGAACTGAGAGTCGTTCAAATGGGAGAAGTCGTTCCTATCCATGGCAACGAACTTCGGAGGTTCAGGTAGTCTACCCGCGATGGCGTGGATTGACTACAAGTGCTACCAAGTGTGACGGGGTCACACAGCACCTTGCGCAAGAGGAAGTTATCTTCCGAGAGTATACAAACTCTCAGTGAACGGCAGTTCACAGGTCCCCTCTTTTATTAAAGAGAGCGAAGTGACCCAAATAAGGTAGATTGTAAACTGAGTATATTTATAGGTAAATTAAGTTTGGGTTTAATACAAACTGTTAGTTACTTATGGAAATGCAATGTCATTTAACCAATGGTTGGCTTTGAACGACCTTGGTACCTTGTACCAAATATCTCGGAGTATGACGTGTCATACTCCTGAAGTGTGAAGTGTCACACTTCATGTAACCAGGGTACACTTAGGGCTACGTACCCCGTTACAAAACCGCACTGTCAAATAATAAAAACTGACTGAGTTATGGGCACTCGACGAGGAA
>NW_003305832.1:0-2754 GCF_000142945.1 Phytophthora infestans T30-4
CGCGCGAGAGTCCCTACACCCCCCTCCCTGTGCTGTTCAGCTCCCCTGCGATATGGCTTATGGGCGATGTATTCCTCGAAAGTACTTTTTTACGAAAGTCCACAAAGGGGTGGAACATGTGCGTCCACCCAGGCGATTGATCGGTCGCCCGGGGCGTTAGCCAGCCCTGCGGTATGACGAACCCACTCCCAAAGGCATGCCGCTTGGGGTGTCTTATCGCGGGTGAGCGGGATGTCACTCTCTCGCATCAGGATCTGGTACCAGATCCAGCGCACCTGTGCAGTACGCTCCCCGGTCATGTAGTTTAACAACACATCCTTTTCGTGGGATCGGTGTTTTGGGCGGCACCGGCACCGTTGCGTTGATCAGCTTGTTATAAGCATGAACTAGATGCCACTTTCCGTTCGGCTTCCGAACACAGAAAGTCGGCGTCGAGTGCGGGGATTTCGACTCCCGCACCATGCCCGCCGTCGCTTTCGCGGCGAAGAAGGCGTCAATGACCCTGCACTGTTCGCGCGGGAGAGGCCATGGCCTCGTGACACAATTCGTTGTGCCAGGCACGAGATCAATCTCATGCCGTACGCCTCGATCCGGTGGGAGTTGGGTCGGTGGGTGATTGTTCAGACGTCCGCAAACTCCGTCACCAAAGGATACACCAGTTTCTTGGAGTTCTTAAGGATCTCAGAGCCCACGCGCGCCTGACACTGCTTGTTGAGGTCTTCCAGGACGTTCTCGACCAAGACAGAGAAGGCGTTCAGCTCCTCCCGAGGGATCTCAGGTCTCATGAGCACCATCTCGGCAATCTCTCCAGCCTTGAGGCTGGCCAGGAAAGACTCGACCGTCATTTCCTCGAGGTTCAGTATCTCTGCAACCTCTGGCAACGGTTCCAAGTGAACACCAGATGCCTTGACGGGTAAACCGGTCTCGCCCTCGAAGATGTGATAGCACTCTTCCACCGGCCTTGTCGGAGGAGCCCGGGCCCTAGACTCCGAACCGCTTGAAGCGACGTCGATCGGAGCGAAGTTCGGATCCGGCTTGAGGCGGCGGCGGCGTCGTTGGCGACGGCGACCGTGACGTCGAGCTTTGCTGTCCACGTCTAGGGATGTCGGCGCTACGACATCCGAGGCACTCGTGGCCTCGTGTGGTACCGTGGTACCCACACAGAAAGCGTGTTCAACGCCTTCCTCTTCAGTTAAGGTCTGGGCGACCGTGAGTGGAACTCTGTTACCCACTTTGAACACGCTGTTCTCAGTGTTCGTGACAGCTGCAGCTGTCTGCGGAACTAAGTTACCCGCCTGTGGACCTAAGTTACCCACTTGGCCAGCGCCTCTTCTGGGCGCTGCCACCATCACAACATCCTCGGAGTCGTCATATACGTCGACGACTCCCAAGCATCTGCCGGATGCTTTGGTACCCTGGCAGCCCTTGCGATCGCCCCGGGTCCTGACAGAGGTGGGAACATGACTCACCAATGCTCTGTCGGACTGCGCAGGGCGGCTGGCACCGATTGCTTTGCCTCGCCAGTCGATCCAGGGCTCGTGCTTCTCAATGGCATGCCCACGATCATATCATATGGATCCATATCGAGAACAGTGAACTGTTCGAGGCTGTCAAAGTCTTCAAACTTGACGGCTAGATCCACTTGGACGTTGGGGGCAGTGACGACCTTCCCGTCAGTGCGATGAGCGTGTAAAACTATCTATTTCTGTATCTACAACACTTGGCAGTGATCATGCTATTTTGGTGGTCGTTCATTTTAAGGTGGTGGTGGTGACCGTTTTCTGTGTGTGTGGTCCCGTCCATATTTTGGGTGGATCTACACTTTTTTATTATTGCAGTACACATAATTTAAAGTGGTAATAACCCGGACTCGTTCTACCGTGGCTTCGAACGTCCGTGCTCTTCCGTAACCCGTGCTTTTCAGTATGCTGGGATGTCTATGTATTTAGTTCCCTTTCGTGGCCCGTACGTTCCTGTCATGTTCTGTCCATCTGTTCTTTTCATGGCTGCGTGCTCTTTCATCTTTCACGCTAATTATAAAACTTCGTGGTTTGCATCGGCTAAGTCTTCTATCATCGTCCATGGCCTTCCGTGCTTCGTGTTGCTCTTCTATCCCATCGTGTACATAGTGTAGGTCGGTATTCCTTCGTGTTTCGTGTCCTTGCTTAGACATGTGCATCCGCGCCAACTTAATCACAAACGCTGTTCCCATTTTGTTTGATGTACACAACGTATATTGTTGGAAAGCTCACATAATAACTTAAGGTCGCACACTACGCGCGCAAATACAAAGGAAGATGATACTTTTTCCCGGGGGAAGTGTGGGGTGCAGGGGTGTAAGCCACAATAATCTTATTTTAAAGTATACACATTTTGATTAAAAATAATTATAGTGTGATTTTTTATCGAACGCTGATTTAATAGTTATGTGTACTACTACTACAAATAGCTGCAAGGAAAAATATGAAATGTATTGATAATAGTACTACTCAAAACAGTATTGCAAGTTTGATTTTTAAGATATGTAATATGAAGCCTAAAATATTATTATATATCCAATAACTCCTAAAGTGACGATTGAGGCCTCTCAGTAAGTCTCCATTTTTTACAGACTTTTATAACAAACGGTGCGGCGATACAGTTCGTTTTCCTAATTGCGCGCGGGCCACTATTGTTAAGCAATGCATCGCTTTTTTTGCGCATCAGGTCGACGTTCGGCTCGGCAGCCATAGTGGAGAGCTAGATTATTCCAGT
>NW_003305833.1:0-2754 GCF_000142945.1 Phytophthora infestans T30-4
TTTCGTCCCAATTTCTATCAGGAGCAGCTTCCCGTGTTCCTAAGGACGCCAATTCTGGAAGCGACATCGTCGATGAGGTCCGTCGCATCTCTCGAAGCCCAGCCACAACCAATAGCGAGACTGAATTCCTTGGCAACTGGACTAGTCGACACCGAGTTGACTGGGGTATTGAAAGCTCCTGCGCAAGCGCGGGCCATTGGCTTTTCTCTTGGGGGATGGGATCAAACAGCTGCACCCACTCATCATTCTGCATCAGCGCTTGTACGCGGTCGAAAACGCGCTTGGCGGCTGGTGTATCACCGTTGATAGGTGGGCGATGTGCTTTCAACAATGCTGAATGCTTTGCACTCGCCTCCGAAGGTTAAGAACCCTCGGTCCCATCGTCATAGTCTTCATATACCGGTTCTGGTCCCGCAACGTCATCTAGCTCGTCGGCGAGGTTCCTCAAAAGGGACCTGGTCGCCCCGCTCAGCCCCGATGATAGCGTGGTCGTCTCCGGTGTCGCTGCACCTGGCTCTGGAGCCGGCGTCTTGTCTTCGTAATCGTCATAATCGTGGGCGTCAGGGCTGATGTTCGCCTCGTCGTCAAAGCTCACCGAAAGCTCGGTGGCGGCTGCAAAGCGTGCAGCCGGACTTGAACTCTCGTTGCGAGCTCCACCAGACTTGGCAGGCGTAGCTGGTACCGTCGGTTGTCCTTTCGCCATGTTTCTTGTTTTCTTGTCTTGATAGCTCATAAACTGGAAGGCCATACAAACATTTCACAATGGTCACACTCTGTTCACGGGTCGCGGCACCAGTTGTGGTGTTGGAATTCCCACGTGAACTCTAGCTACAAATGTAGTTTAGGGACGTTCCCACAACAATACGTCTGCTAGGGATAGCAAACGATCGTTCGGTCGGACCTGAAGACCCCAGTTCTGCCCTTGCAATGGGACAGACTGGACCTTGTAAACTACTAATATAGGGCCAACCAGATAAAAAAAAAACGCTACATGCACGAGCAAAGCTAGCAGGCGTTATGAATCCTCGTGGTCCCCAACAGCGGAAGGGTACCAGGCACGGGTAAGCCTTCTACGAGGACACCGAGTGTTCAACACTCGGTTGGAAGAATAAAAGGGATGCAATACAAGCACTCCCAGTCGTGCAGATAGGCAACAATAAGCCGTCACGTAAAACCTCCCGATAGTAATCGGCCAATACACACAGTCTCTTGGCCTTGCCGGATGAACCCTCGATACAGAGCTTCGAGTTCACCGACAGACATAACACACTCAAACAAGCTTGACCAGGCGCTTACCTTGAAGCCGGACGTCACCCTGTGTGCTTGAGTGGAAATTCTGTTCTGTATTTATGTTTATCCTTTCGGGTCTATTCCTAATAAGAAGGCCTAATCATGTATGCAAATATCAAGTGAACAATGAACCGTTATGGATCTTCTTGCATGCCAAGCGTCGTCTGCACCGTCGCATGAGCATCTTTAACGGTCCGCGCTCTGTCCCAGACGGTGAACGTGCCTTCCAAGGGTCGCTGAGTCTTCCGCGAACTCATCCCAACCGCCACTGAGGGTTCGTACCGTAGATGGTCCGCTGAATGCGAATCCGGCCAGTCCATTGTTAATAATAAGGACAGCCTGGATTCAGTGACATAGGGCCGTATCCGATACTTGTTGAAAACTCGGAGGTGACGCCGTCGAGTCCCTTGCACCTTGGCGTCTCCGTACATCACCTGACCGAGGGTTCGTTGCTTGAACATCTAGGGCGGTGTCACGTCTTTGTCGACGGGTGATAATCCGCAACTACTGAGAAATCACTATACCACAAAGCTGCGTCTCTGCACACTACCCAACTTCAGACCTTGCGAGCCCAAGTCCATGACCAGGCTATGGAGATCCAGGGGTAGGAGCACCGTGCGGCCTCTCGGTCGCAGGACCTGCGACTCTTGTTGGCTGATCAGGCGGTCGAGATCCGCGACCTGACCGGACGGCTGGATCGCGCCTCCCGTCAGCGAGATGTCATGCGAGATGACAACGACCATCTCCTTAGGGAGATGGCGCTCGCCGGATCTGAGATCCACCAGCTCCAATCTCGGATCCACGACCTCGAGCGGGATCTGGAGGATTCTCAGACTGCTGGGGGCAGCCGCGGATGCGAGCTTGGACCGGCTCCGTGACGACTTGCGTCTGACCCAAGAAGAGGTGGTGACCAACGGCTATGTGGGATCCACCCATGGCGGATCCGCCTTAGGGTCGGCGCGTGGAGGGTCCCCCGCGCCAAATCCACCTCCCTCATCGCCGGATGTAGCCCTGGCTCAACTCTCTGAGGAGTTGCAAGACACCAAGGAGTCGCTCGAGAAAGCGTCTGCTGGGCGAGATTACGCGCTCGAAGAATTCGTACGTATAACTCAATTGCGCGACGAGATCCAAGCGAAGCTGGCGGACAGCGAACTCCAACGGGACAAGGCGGCCACCGAGTGGGCGGATGCCAAGCGGGCGCAAACAGAACTGGAATCCAAGCTTCGCCGCACGAGTACGTGGATCTGTGGTGTAGCGGGATCAGCAAAATCTGCGAGATTGCCGGATCCAACTTACCAACTGCGCCCAGACACCGACTAACGGAGGGGGTCCCCCCATGATCCGTGTTCTGCTGAACTTTCCTCACCTTGTGTACCCGTCGGTAGGGCGGGATCTGCTCTCTCGGTAACTTCCGAAGAGTTCACAGTGGTGAAGCTTGAGTGTCTTGGCGAGACGTGGGGATGG
>NW_003305834.1:0-2754 GCF_000142945.1 Phytophthora infestans T30-4
CAAAATCTGCGAGATTGCCAGATCCAACTTACCAACTGCGCCCAGACACCGACTAACGGAGGGGGTCCCCGATGATCCGTGTTCTGCTGAACTTTCATCACCTTGTGTACCCGTCGGTAGGGCGGGATCTTGCTCTCTCGGTAACTTCCGAAGCGTTCAAGTGGTGAAGCTTGAGTGTCTTGGCGAGACGTGGGGATGGGGTGGAGCAGCAGTGGAAAATCTTCACTCTGCGTCCGTGGATTGTTCCGAATCCTAAGCAAATATTCGAGCTTATGGATCCGGGGCCTAGATCGTGGATCTGGCCGTAGGGTTGCCTTACGGGTGTGTTCCCTTGCCTTTGTAGTTCCTTTGCGTCGTACTTGCCGCCTCCTGTGACGGGATCTTGAAAGTTGAGAGCCTCTAGGGTGTAACCGACCAAGTAGTAAATTCGGTTAACCTGTCGGATCTGCACAAGTAAAGGAAAAGCTCACTAGGTTGTAGGATCTGGCCAATGTATTATCCAGTTATCACTACCAACACTAGATTCGCAATTCCCAACCTTCTCCGAGCTCGTACGGCCAATGTAATTCCGGTTCTTGAGGGCAGGAAGGCACTTGCGTGATACTGTGCAAATTGAGGTCTTTATTTATTGAGTTAGTCCCTAGGGTCGAAGTATACACGAAACTTGTCCGGGCCAATGCTCATCTCCGCTACGATTGTTCTGCGAGGCCAAATTCAATCCCCATCGAAACGCTATACGTAGTTGATCTCCACCTGATGATCCCGTTACGATTCCGTGCCCACTTGTTCTCTAGTTCGTGATCTTGATTACTCCATAGTGAGACCTGATGCTTGGCGGGCGAAGTGGACGCTGTCCTTGTCCAGGGCCAATGTTCACTCCTGTTACGGCGATCGCCCGAGGCCAAATCCAACCCCCGAGACGACTACAGGTCACTTGCTCTCCACAGTGCAAATTGAGGTCTGTATTGATATTTAAGCCTATACCTGCCTGGATTTCTACCTTCTATGTCTTTCATCTGCTAAATCCCTTACCAGGCTCGGCTGCATGTCCCTTCTTCCCTTGACCCATCATCCCAGCTGTGCTATCTTCAGATCCACCGGATATATGACGTAATCATCATGGTCACCCTGTTATGGGTACACTCATCCGGATCTAGGTCGCTTGGATCCACCTCGCTGTAATGGTACACTCGCCGTGGATCTGAGCTCTCCAATCATCCAACATCATCTTGCAACCTTCTGTGATCTCCTTGGTCCCACGAAAGTTCGAGACCCACTGCATCCATCATCCTTATACCCTGGATCCAGGTCCCTCAAGGCGGGATCCTTCCTCCATGGATCCGAACTCGGAGGTATGGGATCCGGGGTACCTCGCGGTGGATCTTGACTCCTCGTTAGCCGTGGCTATTAGATCCACCTTCGGATGACACCTACCACCATTCCTTCATAGGATCCCCACTCGATCCACTGGTACATAGTGTATCCCATATCCACCTAAGTGAATCCAGGTAAGGGTGGATCCGAGATAAGTCTTGGTGGATCTTGTCTTCCTGTACATCGCTCATACAAGATCCATCGTCATTCCATACGGGGTGCCGCTCGTCATGGCTAATCCACCACAGGCAACTTGCATCCGTGCCACCAACCCAAATCCTCTCTAATCACTTGAAATTGTCACTGATTCGGGATAGTGACCCCGCGTCAGGCCCATTCTCTTATTTCTGAGAAAGCACTTCACCACAGTGAGAGTTTGGACGTGGCACTAAATCTTTAACGGCTTGCACCATCTTGATAGCGTCTCGAATCTCGACATAGCGCTTGAGCATCTCGTAAGTAGATGACCAACGGGTCACGTTGGCCTTCAGCGGCTGGAGTCCCGTGAACGCTGCCAGCGCTGCGCTGTTGCTTGGGTGTCGCAGCTGGATGCACAGAGCTTGAACTTCAGCGATGAGATCCTCATATTCGGTTAGATACTCGCAAACCGCCAGATTGAAGCGGTGGCTTGCACAGCCGATCAGGGGAACCTTGAGCCAAGTAGCGATAGCCTTGTTCGTCGGGCAATTATCGCCGACGACAAAGCGCAGCATCTCTCGGTTCTTTTCGTAGACCAAGAACGTTGTCGATCATTTAGATGTGAGCATCAGCCGACTGCCCATCCTCAGCCATCGAAATAGACAGCAGCGGCTGTCTCCGCACGCCGTCGCGAACACTAACGCCGAAGATGCCAACAAAGTGGACTGTTCCGCAGGTCCATCCGTCGAACATCAAACCGAAGCTGTCCCCGACAAGCCCAGCGACGGTAGCACCCACTTGCAAGGTCACGTGACGCATGTGGCGAAGAAGCGTCTGGGATGACACGGGCTTAATCCCAGCTAGTCCCCGCGTCAGCGTGTCGTCCACCTCCGATAACGGAAGGTTTCGCATGATCACCCACTCCATTCACTTGAATATCTCCATCGTCCTGGTGTCAACGAAGCCGTGGTCCTGAAGCGTGTCAACAACGTAGCTCGTGACAGCAGCGCCATGGGCGTCCGCAGCTGTCACGGGAAGCCACGAGAGCAGTAAACTTGTACACGACGCCGCCGTTGGGATAGAAGAAGACGCCGGGCCTTACACTCAAGGCGACGCCACCACCCGTTCCATCAAGCAGCGGCGCGGCTTTACTTCGTGGCACTTCGAAAGAAGGCACCGTTTGCTCAATGGACCGACGCCCATGACGTTCTCTGCACGGACTTGTATGACATACGCAGCGCC
>NW_003305835.1:0-2756 GCF_000142945.1 Phytophthora infestans T30-4
TGTCCTCTAGGACCGCGTCGTCCACGACCGATTAGGAGTTCAACTCCTCCTCAGGTCCCAGCAAGACCACCTCGGCTAGCTCGCCTGCCTTTAAGGCTTCGCCGAACTCGGCAATGGACATCTCGTCCAGCTCTAGCAGAGCATCTGCAGCGGGCAGAGTATCAAGGCTGATATCGCCTTCTACCTCCCCCGTCACTCCGTTCACGAGTGTATACAGCTGTTCACAGCAATCACGTGGAGCATCACCGCTCGTCACGTTGGACACATCGTCCGACGTCGAAGACGTCACAGACGCCCTGCGTCTTCTTCTCCTCTCCCTCCGCGACCGAGCCCGGCCGGATGAGGGCGGTGTGGCGACATCTCCGTCACCACCATCGGGTGCAGCAGCACCATCACTCCTCGAAGAGGATACACTGTCTCGCAAGACACTCGGCTGAAAGCCAAGAGGTTCTTGACCTTCACACAGTGAACTAGGTGTCACTTCACCTGCATCTCCTGGGCCACGCTCATGATGCCTCGACTCGCAGTCGACCGCGACCCTCGGGTCACGCAGCGGTAGGTCATCGACCAGATTCATACCACTCAGTGGATTACGCGCCACTCCGCGCTCGTCCTCACCAGGACCCAGCAGTTGGTCATTGACCTGACCTGCACCGCTCCGCGGATAACGTGCCGCACCACGTACGCCCTCAGGGCAAACAGCAACCTCGTTGCTAACAATTTCGGGCATACCAATGTCCAGCACTACGGCCGCCGCGGCCTCGTGCTCGCGCCAAAAGCGCTTCCGCTTCCTAGCAGAGGTGGGTTCATGACTCACCAAAGCTCCACTAGGAGCAGGGTGTGACGCACCCAGCGTTTTCGACTTCCAGTCGATCCATGGCTCATGACGTTCCAGCCATGCCATGCCAAGGATGAGGTCATACCTCGCATCCAGGTCTAAGACCAAACAGCGCTCCACGCTATCGAAGTTCTCAAACTTCACTCCAAGGTCGACAGAGACCTTCGACACAGTTACCAGTGTCCCCGTCGCGAGACGGACAGAGATCGTATCTCTCGTTGGCACTTCCAGTGCCTCAGCATACAGCTGACTCCCTTCCAGGGTGGAGCGACGGGCGTAGTTGCCCGAGGCTCCCGAGTCAATCAAGACTCTCCATGGCTTTGCAAAGCCCTTCACGTTCGCTTGAACGACCAGCAAGCCCGGCTTGCACACACTCTTCTCGTAAGAGAGCTCAGCTCTCTTCGGGGCTGAGCCCCGCTGTCCTCTACCTCTTCGAGGCACAACAGAACTCAGTTCTTCCCCAGTAGGCCGCCCCGCGCCTACTGGGAGTTGCGGTTTCCCGGCGATGACCCGGAGGGCTGGCTCGCCGGAGCCTCGCGCTTCTTGCGCAGAGGGCAATAGGCCCTCAAGTGCTTAGTGCTATTGCACACAAAGCATCGGCGGATGCCGGCGCGCTGCTCCGCAGCAAGAAGCTCCGCTTCTTCATCTTCAGCATAGCTGAGGTCCATCGGCTCTGGACCGCTCGAAGAGCATGCGCTACCAGCGCTCCAACCAGGTCGCGCCGACCTGAAGTTGTGCTCGGCATTCAATGCCACATCCACCGCCTCTTCAAAAGAGTTAGGGTGTACACGGAACACTTCCGTTCGAGCTGCGCTCACACGAAGTCCCTCCATGAACACGGTCACGCTGACCAGTTCCGGAAGAGGGTCCGCCGCCATTCCGGCGATAAGAGTTCTCAACTCTTGGACATAGTCCAACAAATCCTTCTTACCCTGGCGGGTAGCAAGGAACTTTGACCGGATACGGTACGCCTGATTAGGCGGCGCGAACACGCGCGAAAGCTGTTGCTTCAGCTGATTCCGAGTGAAAAATGCAGCGTCAACAGACGTGCCGCACGTTAGTGCCCATTCGCGAGCGCGACCTCAAAGCCTGGAGATAGCCAGCGCCACGCGCTGATGCTCAGACTGGAGCAGGGCCGATCCCGTGCCATCTCGACCTCACGGGTCCAGAGAAGGAGATTCTCTCCATCCCTTCCCCCTCGAAGGCGTTTACGCTCACCATGAGCGGTTTCAGTCTCATATACTCTTCACGCGCTCATCTTCTCTTGGACATGCTCCAAGAGCGCGTTGTCGTAGCGGGAGAACGATTCCAGCCTGGCAGTGACTGCCTCTGGACCTGCGATGCAAGATGAGCCACGCCCTCCGGGCCAAGCAGGGACATAAGCTTAGTAAGCGCGTCCTGCGGGGCCGGGGGCAAATTGCGCGAAACAGCGGGTGTTTACCATTCCTGCCGAGAGGATTGTATTCCACCGCATCTAGAGAGGGCGAGATGGGGCTAAACAGTGTCTACACAAATGACAGCGGGGGCGGCCGTTAATCTGGGGCTTCAGAGGAAGAACTTTGGACTCAAAGAATTCCACTATTAATTAATATCCTCTTTCACAGAGAGGACACTTACAGCCCAAGACCAGGGCTCAAAGTTAACACCTTAACTTTTATGCTTCAAAACCAGAAGTGTTTTATTTACTATTATTGCGGCCAAGCCGCCTAGGGGTAAATGTATCTGTTTAACTATCTAGCATAGTTAAACCTAATCAAATGCATAACGTGTGGCTTTCGGCCAACGTACTGAGAGACCTTGTTAACTCTCCAAATTATGTACTGAGAGTTTGTTAACTCTCCGGGTACTTCGAACCCCTGTGTGTTCCACACCATGTAACCCCGTTACAAATCAACTGCGTGTTTTGACTGCTGACCAC
>NW_003305836.1:0-2756 GCF_000142945.1 Phytophthora infestans T30-4
TTGATTATGTGGTGAAGTGCTTTCTCAGAAAATAAGAAGAATGGTCCTGACGCGGGGTCACTATCCCGAATCAGTGACAATTTCAAGTGATTATAGAGGATTTGGGTTGTTTGGCACGGGTGCAAGTTGCCTGTGGTGGATTAGCCATGGCGAGCAGCACCCCGTATGGAATGACGATGGATCTGATATGAGCGATGTACGAGAAGGCAAGATCCACCAAGACTTACCTCGGATCCACCCTTACCTGGATTCACTAAGATGGATATGGGATATACTATACAAGAGTGGATCGAGTGTGGATCCTATGAAGGAAGGATGGTCGGTGCCCTCTGACGGTGGATCTAGTAGCCACGGCTAATGAAGAGTCAAGATCCACCGCGAGGTACCCCGGATCCCATACTTCTGAGTTCGTATTCAAGGAGGGAGGATCCCGCCTGGAGGTACCTGGATCCAGGGTATAGGGATGAGGGATACAGTGGATCTCGAACTTTCGTGGGACAACGGAGATCACAGACGGTTGCGAGATGATGTTGGATGATTGGAGAGCTCGGATCCACGGCGAGTGTACCATTACAGTGAGGTGGATCCAAGCGACCTGGATCCGGATGAGTGTACCCATAATAGGGTGACCATGATGATTACGTCATATATCCGGTGGATCTGAAGATAACACAGCTGGGATGATGGGTCAAGGGAAGAAGGGACATGCAGCCGAGCCTGGTAAGGGATTTAGCAGATGAAAGACATAGAAGGTAGAAACCCAGGCAGGTATAGGCTTAAATATCAATACAGACCCCAATTTGCACTGTGGAGAGCAAGTGACCTGTAGTCGTCTCGGGGGTTGGATTTGGCCTCGAGCGATCGCCGTAACAGGAGTGAACATTGGCCCTGGACAAGGACAGCGTCTACTTCGCCCGCCAAGCATCAGGTCTCACTATGGAGTAATCAAGATCACGAACTAGAGAACAAGTGGGCACGGAATCGTAACGGGATCATCAAGTGGAGATCAACTACGTATAGCGTTTCGACGGGGATTGGATTTGGCCTTGCAGAACATTCGTAGCGGAGATGAGCATTGGCCCGGACAAGTTTCGTGTATACTTCGACCCTAGGGACTAACTCAATAAATAAAGACCTCAATTTGCACTGTGGAGAGCAAGTGACCTGTAGTCGTCGCGGGGGTTGGATTTGGCCTCGGGCGATCGCCGTAACAGGACTTAACATTGGCCCTGGACAAGAACAGCGTCTACTTCGCCCGCCAAGCATCAGGTCTCACTATGGAGTAATCAAGATCACGAACTAGAGAACAAGTGGGCACGGAATCGTAACGGGATCATCAAGTGGAGATCAACTACGTATAGCGTTTCGACGGGGATTGGATTTGGCCTTGCAGAACATTCGTAGCGGAGATGAGCATTGGCCCGGACAAGTTTCGTGTATACTTCGACCCTAGGGACTAACTCAATAAATAAAGACCTCAATTTGCACAGTATCACGCAAGTGCCTTCCTGCCCTCAAGAACCGGAGCTACATTGGCCGTACGAGCTCCGAGAAGGTTGGGAATTGCGAATCTAGTGTTGGTAGTGATAACTGGATAATACATTGGCCAGATCCTACAACCTAGTGAGCTTTTCCTTTACTCGTGCAGATCCGACAGGTTAACCGAATTTACTACTTGGTCGGTTACACCCTAGAGGCTCTCAACTTTCAAGATCCCGTCACAGGAGGCGGCAAGTACGACGCAAAGGACAACACAAAGGCAAGGTAACACACCCGCAAGGCAACCCTACGGCCAGATCCACGATCTAGGCCCCGGATCCATAAGCTCGAATATTCGCTTAGGATACGGAACCATCCACGGACGCAGAGTGAAGATTTTCCACTGCTGCTCCACCCCATCCCCACGTCTCGCCAAGACACTCAAGCTTCACCACTTGAACTCTTCGGAAGTTACCGAGAGAGCAGATCCCGCCCTACCGACGGGTACACAAGGTGAGGAAAGTTCAGCAGAACACGGATCATCGGGGGACCCCCTCCGTTAGTCGGTGTCTGGGCGCAGTTGGTAAGTTGGATCTGGCAATCTCGCAGATTTTGCTGATCCCGCTACACCACAATGGTGCGCGTGCCCGGATCTTTTGGTGACTCGGGATTTCACCGTGAGTCCCAAGAAGATGCTCAAGTGAAGATTGAGCCAGGGGAAGAGGCGTCGTCGGAGGTCGGATCGACGAAGACGCTGCTGAATGAAACAAGATCCGCGGATCGATGGAGTTTTGGGAGGAACTCTGTCGACGGAAGAGAGAGGTGGATCCGGATCCGGATCTAGAAGAGAAACCTCTCTATCCTCCCCAGGTCCCCTCGGGGACCCCTGCGGATCTTGACGCAAGTCAAGATCCGCTAACAAAACAAGGGAAAGTGAAGGTGAAACGGTATGCATTTGCAGATTCACCGGTTAAGCCAACACCGTACCTAAACCCAAGCCCGCTAGTCGAAGAAACGAGAAAGAAGACGAAAACGAGTAAGACTACGCGGAAGAAGATGCAAGCTCCAGAGTCGGAAGAAGACCAAGCTGGATCCAGGTCAAGCTGGTCCGACAAGGATCTCGAGTTTGTGTATCGCCACCAAGCTCTACGCGATTTTCTGCATCAAGATCCTGTCATGCGGATCCTGAATCCACGACAGATCGAAGATCCAAGGGAACCGGTGAGAGCACCAACAGAAAACGGCGAACAAGTTGGTGGCATTCAAAGATCTATTAC
>NW_003305837.1:0-2756 GCF_000142945.1 Phytophthora infestans T30-4
AAATAGAAAAAAACGACTCAGAATCAGATTAATTCACTTTACTCCGCGCGAGCTAGCGTGAATTGGACTCGAATTTAAGCTAACTCGCACGAGCTAACTAAACCAAGCTTAAGATACTATATGAAAAGCTGACGAGCGATATGGTAGTGACGTTAATCGTTAAGACGATTCAATCCAGCGAACCCCATGCTCGAGGAGGCAAAAAAGGATCTGGAGTGCTAATACCGGTGACGAGTGAGTGAATTGGCGGTAATATCACGTTGCATGACTGGGAGGAAGAAGTGTTACCTAGCACCTCGAAATGTGACAGGTCGCGCCTCGTACCATAGACACCATAACCAATGCGGTGTGGATGTGGCTTGGTCACTTTGCGTCTCTTGTTGCGGATGATTGCAAGCTCTAAAACTCAATCTAGACCCTGGAGCGAATGGTTTTGGATCCAACAAAGGAGGAAGAGCGAGCATGGAGCCGCCGAGCCTGTTGCCGCATGTGGACGAGCTCGTGATGGAATATCTGCTGTTCCGGGGTTTTACTAAGGTGATGAAAGCTCTTCCCCTGTTTTTGGCGTCTCCAGCCGCCCAGTATCCGCGGAGCTATTAACCGAAACGCGTTTGTGTCAGAGCTTTCAAGTGTTCAGCGCCGAACGCAAGCGCGACCGCTCCCGGGGCTTTGACGTAGAGCAGATCATCTCACAGCTGCTGGTAGCTGTGCAAACGTACGTGATGTTCACGCTGGAACGAGAGCTGTAGAGGCGCTAGAAACCGAGATGTCGAATATTTTCTTACCTGTGCTATGTATGCAGTTATCAGATAGAAACAGTGCTGGAGTCTTGCAGTCAATCTCACCTCGCACCTGTCTGATCACCAAGTTTGAATCCCCATAAATCACCAGCCTTTTCGGATCCTGTCCTTTTAGTAGATCCAAACCCAACAGGAGTCCGTTATACTCCGCTTCATTGACGGTGAGGCCCTCCGCATAAGTGTCTCTGGCCCGTACGACTTCCCATCCGGGCAGTCTCCACAGCATTGCGCTGTATGCTCTTCCTCCACGTCGTACGCGAGCGGATCCATTGAAGATCAGGACGTACAGATCCTCATCCACTTGTACCGTCGGGATCGGGATCTGGATCCGGCGTTTGGGCTCTTTCTTAGGAGCGATCCTAGTCAGCGCTTCATCCATCTTAGCTCGAGGTGTGATGCTCGCGGCCAAAACTCCCAGGATCTCGTCTTCCCCTTTCGAACATTTCATAATCTCCAGCGTCTAAGGTGAGAGTAAGGCTGCCCATTGCCCCAACCGTCCTTGTAAGCCGGCCGACTTGAACAACCAAGCTAGCGTAGTGTGTCGAGTCAGGATCCGGATGGATTTTCCCACCAGCAGGTTATAATTGAGATCCAACACTCGCAGGAGCGCGAGTATCTCCTTCGCCACCGCTCCGTAATTCAGCTCATTCGGCCTTAGCGTCCGGCTGACGAAGGTGACTGGATGACAGATCTCCTCATGTTCTTGTACCAAGGCTGCTGAGACTGTCCAGTCACTGGCATAAACTATCACCGTAGGTTAACGTTCTGGATCGAAATGGCGGAGGATGGGCGTCGTCGCGATCCTGTTCATTAGCTCCACGAACGCGTGCTGGGCTCGGATCCACCGAGGCTCCACCTTTTCCGAGTTCTCTTCCATCCAAATTGTATCCTCTTTCCGTTGGTCCCGGGGTGGATCCAGCTCCTGTTTTAGGTCCTCTTCCGGCGTTGTGCTACTTGGATCCCTTCGTGGATCCGATATCTCCAGGGCCAGAGCTTGTTGGATTTTGATCCGGACAGCTGAAGTGGTCATCGCAGCAAAATCCACCTCTCTCAATTCATAGAGTACCGCAGCAAACAGTGCGTAATCCTCGATGAACCGACTGTAGTAGTTCAAACTGCCCAAGAAGGATTGCATCACCCGTAACGATTGTGGGAAGGGCAAGTCTGCCAACGAGGACAGGTCCTTAGGATTCGCCTCCAGTTCCTCCTTGGAGACTCGATGACCTAAGTAATCCACCTTGCGCATCCCCCAATAGCTCTTCACCACGCTGATAGAGAGATTCCACTTAGTACACGCCTCCAGTAGAGATGTCACTCTCTCGCACAACTGATCTCACGATTCTGCCGGGATTAGAATGTCGTCGATATAAGATCTGCGTCCTAGCACAGATGGAGTCCCAGGATCCCCTGGCTCTCCTGCTTCGAATGGATCCACTTCCGTATGACCTTCCCCGGATCCACCCCTTTCGGGTTCCGGGATTCGGGTGAATCCGTAGAGGGCGTTATCGATCAGGCGTTGATAGATCTGGGGCACATTCTTCAATCCAAACGGCATCCGGTTCCATTCGAACAGTCCAAATGGTGTGATGAATGCGGATATTGCGCGAGCTCGATCCGTCATAGTCACCACCCAGAAACCACTGGCCATATCTAGAGAACAATACCAGAGTACTTTATCCAAATCCTCCAATAGCTCATTGATTAGAGGCATTGGATACACCATCAGTCGGGTCAGGCCGTTAATTAGCCGGTAATCAATACACAGACGTATATCCACTCCGTTCTTCTTGATGATGATTACCACCGGAGATGCCCACGGGGACGTTGAGAAACTGATGATTTTGGCTTGCAGCAGACCCTTAATCAGATCCGATAGTTTTTCTCGGAACTGAGGCACCACCTTCCGCACCCTTTGAGCGATCGGCTTCGCGTCACCGACATCGATGTCACATTTGT
>NW_003305838.1:0-2756 GCF_000142945.1 Phytophthora infestans T30-4
AACCGGTTTTTCCCCAACTTTTGAAAGAGACCTTCGCCTGCCCCTGAACAAGTTACATTGTCTACCTTTGACCGCTTCTTGCTTCCCACGTGGACGGAAACCATTCTTACCCGAGTTCTTTCATTCCCGGCTTCGTAAGATTCATTTTCCCTGGGATGCGATTTCAGCGATGCCAAATTCCCGAACTTGCGAGTTTTCAGCCAAAGATTACCCCGACTGACCCTCGATTCCCAGCGCTTCAGTCGGCTAACGAATCCGCGGCAGCGTTGTATTCTCGTACAACGTGAAGATATTTAACTGATCGAAGCTTGGCCGTGAGTTCCTTGTGAGTATTTCAGCAGCGCTAGCAAAGTTTCCTTCCTGCATGCGATCACCCCCTAGTGATTGTTGAATCGCGAGCCTTGAGTCACCAACGATGACTAAATCCTCGGCACCGTGCGCTATAGCAGCCTTGACACCGTTGATCATACCTGTATACTCTGCCTCATTCACCGTGGTAGCCGAGAGGTAAGCGTTTGCAGCAATCACTACCTTCCACTCAGGGAGGCTCCACAGCACCCATGAACAACTCCCGTAGCCACCGTACTTCTCTGTCTTCGCTGATCCGTCAAAAGACATGACGAATCCGCTGTAATTACGGGAAAGCCTGGCGTACAGCAACGCGCGGTCCATTCGAATAGTCGGAGAACCCTTGTTTGGAGGCGCCACCGGCGCGAGCGAGTCTTCCAGGTCAACGAAGCTCGTGATGCTTGACTGCAGTAGCTGCGCAAAGGCGACATAGTTCTTCTTCACGCGCTGCACCTTCAGGTGCCACTGCGATAGCAGCACTGCGAACTGAACCGCGCGTCCGAAGAGAGAGTTCGCCTTGTGCACCCACTCTAACGTCGAGAATCGTGTATAGACATGTAGCGTCTTTCCTGCCAGCTGGACGTAATATATCTTCAACAACAGAAGTAACGCCAAAACTTCCTTCTCGGCAGGATGGTAGTTCATCTCGGCCTCCTTGAGCACACGACCGGGGAACCGTACGGGGTGTAACTTGCCTTCATGTTCTTGCATTAGCGTAGTGCTCAACGCCCATTCATTCGCAAAGAGCATGACGTGAACTGCTTTCGACCGATCGAAGTGCCTTAGAATGGGTGAATGTGAAATACTCGTCTTCAATTTTTCGAAGGAACGACTTGCCACAGAAAGGCCACCTTCAACGGCAAAGTTCTCATCCTTGAGCTGGTACAGCGCCGCACCGTAGACCGCGAAGTCTTGAATGAAGCGACTGTAGTAATTAACCGCTCCAAGAAACGACTGCATGCCCTTCTTACTCGTTGGAAACGAAAGCCCGTTGATGGCCGCAAGCTTCTTAGGGTCAGCTCTGATACCTTCTGGCGAAATTTTATGCGACAGAAAGTCCACCTTGGGCTGGCAGAAGATGCCCTTGGTGAAATTAATGCTGATCCGACACTGTGCAAATCTTGCCAGCAATCGGTCCAGCGTCGCCAGGCAGCTGTCGAAATCCTCGCCACCGAAGCAAATATCATCCACAAACGACCGTCGACCAAACACAGGTACCAGCGATGATTCGTCCGGTTCCCCGTTCGTAAACACATGTCAGCGACGGGGCTGTTGACGGGTTGTAGTACAGGGTCGGTCTCTACCGGTGCTTCGCGGTCTGCCGCGAACTTCGTTTGAAACGAACCCTCGGCGCTTGACCCTTTACGTTCCTTGGCCTGTTCTTCGGCTAAACACATCCTCTCCGAGTATTCAAACCAACCTCCTTTAGGTTGAACGAACCCCCAGAGTGCGTTGTCAATCATACGCTGGTAGATCATCGTCGCATTCTTTAATCCAAAGGGCATGCGCAACCACTCGAAGTGTCCGAGTGCGCAGACAAACACCGATACTTTACGTGCTCGAAATGTCATCATGACCGCCCAGAAGCCGCTTGCTGCATCTAGCGAGCAGAACCATAGGTAGCGCTCGAGGTCTGTTAACAGGTCGTCGACTAGCGGCATTGCATATTCCATGATCGCGGTGATAGCCTTCACCATCTTGTAATCAATGCAGAGCCGGATGTCCAGCCCGGTTCTTTTTAATCACAATCACGATCGGCGATGCTCATGGACTATCTGAAAAGACGATCAGTCCTGCTCGCAACAAAGCGCGCAGCAGCTCATAAAATTTGCCAAGAAATCGTAGCGGCACGCACCGGCACGCTGTTTAATTGGGGCGTGCCCCTGTGTGTCGACATCGCATACCGCGCCGTAGGCTGGCGGCGGCAGTGCGTTACCACTAGCAATCAGGATGTGCTCGTGGTTCTTCAGCGTCGCGACCAGACGTTCTCGGCGATCGGTCGACAGCTGAGGATCAGCAACATTGGACGCAGTGTAGTCTATTTTCGTGTTGATCTCTTCGGTTAAGTCCGGCAGGAATGCCAGTTCCTTCGCGTAGTCTTCCAAGCCAATGTTGTTAACTGGATGTTCGTAGAAATCATTTCTCGTATCCTCCGTTGCTTCATTTCCCTCGGTTGTTAACACTCGAGCAACCGAGATGTATTAGATCGTGTGGCAGCGTTCATTTATCGCTGGCGCGCGTCCAACTTTCTTGTCAGTTTGAATTGTGTTGGACATGTTCAAAGGCTGGGTGGGTGCTAGACGAGGTGTGTGCGAGGCGCTAGCTGGTAAGAGGGCGTACGGCGGTGCGGTTTTGTGTGGTTGCGTGTGTACTCGTTGAGAATGCAGTTTTGCAATGCGGTGCGGTGG
>NW_003305839.1:0-2757 GCF_000142945.1 Phytophthora infestans T30-4
TCCCGCCCCATCCCCCTTGTGAGAGAGCCTGGATATTATCGTGTCCTCTTCTACACAACCACTTTAAGTCAATTCATCCCGTCTTACCGCGCGATCACTTGTTAGCGGTCCTTTTGGAAGAGTTGACGTCCTGAAGCCACAGTGTCTAACCGAGACGTGGGGATGGGGTGGAGCAGCAGTGGAAAATCTTCACTCTGCGTCCGTGGATTGTTCCGAATCCTAAGCGAATACTCGAGCTTATGGATCCGGGGCCTAGATCGTGGATCTGGCCGTAGGGTTGCCTTGCGGGTGTGTTCCCTTGCCTTTGTAGTTCCTTTGCGTCGTACTTGCCGCCTCCTGTGACGGGATCTTGAGAGTTGAGAACCTCTAGGGTGTAACCGACCAAGTAGTAAATTCGGTTAACCTGTCGGATCTGCACGTGTAAAGGAAAAGCTCACTAGGCTGTAGGATCTGGCCAGTGTATTATCCAGTTATCACTACCAACACTAGATTCGCAATTCCCAACCTTCTCCTAGCTCGTACGGCCAATGTAGTTTCGGTTCTTGAGGGCAGGAAGGCACTTGCGTGTTATTGTGCAAATTGGGTTCTGTATTGATATTTAAGCCTATACCTGCCTGGATTTCTACCTTCTATGTCTTTCATCTGCTAAATCCCTTACCAGGCTCGGCTGCATGTCCCTTCTTCCCTTGACCCATCATCCCAGCTGTGTTATCTTCAGATCCACCGGATCTATGACGTAGTCATCATGGTTACCCTATTATGGGTACACTCATCCGGATCCAGGTCGCTTGGATCCACCTCACTGTAAGTGTACACTCGTCGTGGATCTGAGCTCTCCAATCATCCAACATCATCTCGCAACCGTCTGTGATCTCCATTGTCCCACGGAAGTTCGAGATCCACTGCATCCATCATCCCTATACCCTGGATCCAGGTCCCTCAAGGCGGGATCCTCCCTCCATGGATCCGAACTCGGAAGTATGGGATCCGGGGTACCTCGCGGTGGATCTTGACTCTTCATTAGCCGTGGCTACTAGATCCATCTTCAGTGGGCACCGACCATTCTTCCTTCATAGGATCCACACCCGATCCACTCTTGTATAGTATATCCCATATCCATTTAAGTGAATCCAGGTAAGGGTGGATCCGAGGTAAGTCCTGGTGGATCTTGCCTTCTCGTACATCGCTCAAACCAGATCCATCGTCACTTCATACGGGGTGCTGCTCGTCATGGCTAATCCACCACCGGCAACTTGCATCCGTGCCACCAACCCAAATCCTCTCTAATCACTTGAAATTGTCACTGATTCGGGATAGTGATCCCGCGTCAGGCCCATTCTCTTATTTCTGAAAAAGCACTTCACCACACCGACAAGGAACTCCCAGGCCACGCTGAGGCCGGTGTACGCGTCTGGCGATGACTGTACTCTTCTTGAAGAGCCACTTGAATCGCCTCTTCAAGGGTGCTTGCCTGCACCCGGAACAGCTGAGTGCGTGCGGGGCCCCCTCGAAGGCCGTCCATGAACACAGTCATCTTGATGTGTTCATTGAGTGGGTTTCCCACTAGGGACGCCGTGAGCTACCGTATCTCTTGCACATACTCGTGCAGTTCGCGCCTTCCTTGTTTACACGCGAGGAAGCGCGAACGCTGGCGGTACTCGTAGTTCGCCGGGAGAAACGCGGCTCGGAGCTGTTCGCACAGCTGAGCCCAGGATGTGAAACATCCAGGGGATGTCGCTTCCCGAGTGTACACCCAACTCTTAGCACGACCGCTAAGGTTGGAGAGTGCAAAAGCAACACGCAGTTGCTCGGTCGAGATCAGAGCCGCGTCCATCGCAAGCTCTACTTCTCGGACCCAGAAGTGAAGGTTCTCGCCTTCCTTCCCTTCATACGGCTTTACCTTCAGCCGTATTGGCTTCGGGTGAGGCGGGTTTGCTCCCGCCGCCGGAGCCTGCAGGTTCTCCCGCACATGCGCGATGAGGCCCTGCTCGTACGCGTCGAATGCATTGACGCGCTCGAGCTGCTCAGCCGGTGTTGATACCACCAGGCTCTGCAGGGCCTCCATCCCGAAGATGCCTGCCATCTTCCGAACCGACTCGAACTGAGAGTCGTTCATATGGGAGAAGTCGTTCCTATCCATGGCAACGAACTTCGGAGGTTCAGGTAGTCTACCCGCGATGGCGTGGATTGACTACAAGTGCTACCAAGTGTGACGGGGTCACACAGCACCTTGCGCTAGAGGAAGTTATCTTCCGAGAGTATACAAACTCTCAGTGAACGGCAGTTCACAGGTCCCCTCTTTAATTAAAGAGAGCGAAGTGACCTAAATAAGGTAGATTGTAAACTGAGTATATTTATAGGTAGGTTAAGTTTGAGGTTAATACAAACTATCAGTTACCTATAGAAATGCAATGTCATTTAACCAATGGTTGGTTTTGAATGACCTTGGTACCTTGTACCAAATATCCCGGAGTATGACATGTCATACTCCTGAAGTATGAAGTGTCACACTTCATGTAACCAGGGTACACTTAGTGCTACGTACCCCGTTACATTGTAGCTGGAATATTTTAAGCACAGCTTTATAGCTCGCAAGTGGGGCATTTGGCCTCCCAGTATGGCGTGACACTACAGCAATGCTGCCGGTGCGTGAGGGCGGTATTTAGTTCTTCGCCTTAAATATGTACTACATGTACTTGTACATCATCAAATGCATGTACGTGTATGTGTACGTGTACGTGTACGTGTACGTGTACG
>NW_003305840.1:0-2757 GCF_000142945.1 Phytophthora infestans T30-4
TTATCGTTTATCGGGAGGCGTGCTCGTTATTAGATTGCCACGTCTTTACTATCCATTGCGTTTGATATTCTATTGCCCTGTCGGATCTGCTCCAGAATATCAAAAGCTTACTAGGGTGTAGACTCTTCCTATATGTATTATCCAGTTATCACTACCAACACTAGATTCGCAATTCCCAACCTTCTCGTGAGCTCGTACGGCCAATGTAGTTCCGGTTCTTGAGGGCAGGAAGGCACTTGCGTGTCACTGTGCAAATTGGAGTCTGTATTGATATTTAAGCCTATACCTGCCTGGATTTCTACCTTCTATGTCTTTCATCTGCCAAATCCCTTACCAGGCTCGGCTGCATGTCCCTTCTTCCCTTGACCCATCATCCCAGCTGTATTATCTTCAGATCCACCAGATCCATGACGTAATCATCATGGTCACCCTATTATGGGTACACTCATCCGGATCCAGGTCGCTTGGATCCACTTCACTGTAAGTTTGCACTCGTCGTCGATCTGAGCTCTCCCATCATCCAACATCATCTCGCAACCGTCTGTGATTTCCATTGTCCCACGAAAGTTCGAGATCCACTGTATCCATCATCCCTATACCCTGGATCCAGGTCCCTCCAGGCGGGATCCTCCCTCCTTGGATCCGAACTCGGAAGTATGGGATCCGGGGTACCTCGCGGTGGATCTTGACTCCTCATTAGCCATGGCTACTAGATCTATCTTCAGTGGGCACCGACCATCCTTCCTTCATAGGATCCACACTCGATCCACTCTTGTATAGTATATCCCATATCCATCTTAGTGAATCCAGGTAAGGGTGGATCCGAGGTAAGTCTTGGTGGATCTTGCCTTCTCGTACGTCGCTCATATCAGATCCATCGTCATTCCATACGGGGTGCTGCTCGCCATGGCTAATCCACCACAGGCAACTTGCATCCGTGCCAGCCAACCCAAATCCTCTCTAATCACTTGAAATTGTCACTGATTCGGGATAGTGACCCCGCGTCAGGCCCATTCTCTTATTTCTGAAAAAGCACTTCACCACAGTAACAAGCGATGCAATTTCTGCAAACAACTCCACGATGTTGGACAATGCGAACTTTTCCGCAACTTCCAAGACCTTGCCAAATTCGTGCGTACTAAGGGCACGAAGGAGGAACTCCCGCCAGAGCTCAAGGCCGTCGTTCAAGAACGTCATTTAAAATAGGCAGCCCGCCAACTACAACTGGGTTGGTCCCTATCGGGCTGCCACAGTTAACCGAGCCTTCAATGGAAGCAGAGTGTATTTTTGCTTTCATGGGGCAGAGTAAATGGCCTGATAAATACGTAACAAGTGTGAACGCGACGGAAAATGAAAAGGAGAGGAGCAGAATCCTCGGTGGAGGTGTTGGAGAGAGAGTGGAGTGTGCTGATGCTAATAAGGGCACCAGCGAGGGTTCGTTCGGCTTGGTTTCGAGTGCAGCGCGAGACGAGCCCAAGGGTCACTCCAAGATGATGAAGTTGAACCCTGGCGAGAGACAGGGGTGGTGGTCGGCCAAGAAATTCGACCGACGGATCAGAATGAGAGCTCTGGTGCAAGGCGCTGTGAACGACCAGCAAACGAGGATCCTCCTCGACACAGGAGCGAACGTTAGTGTGATCACTGACACCTTTGCCAAGAAGTTGCGACTCCGAGATGTACCCGATCACGGACGCCGCATTGACATTCAAGGAATCAGCGAAGGCAAGGTGTCTACGACGTGACGAGCGTGCGTCAAGATTACGCTTGGATGGGAGATGGTGTACGAGTTCGAGATGTGGGTAATGGCGCATAGTGCAGGCGTCGACGTGGTACTCGGGACCGACTTTATGATCCCAGCTGGGATCCGGTTGGATCTGTTTCACGGCGCGGCGCAATTAACGCATGAAGTTCAAATCCCACTGATCAAGACCAAGAACATGATCGACAGCGAAGAATACGGCTCCCATGTTAACGCCGGGCCACCCGAGCGTTTGGACATTCAAGCGCACGGGTGGCGAGAATATCGACTGGCGAAGCGTCAAGTCGGGCTGGAGGAACACGTACTGTGGGTTCGTCGAACGAACAAGTTAATCCCGTCAGTGACGAGGTTTCGACGTGGACGGCCTCAGAGCATTCGATTGACCAACGTGTCTGATCGAACTGTGTACCTACCAGCACACGACTCGATCGCGATGTGGATTCCAGATGGGGATTTGCCACGAGGTGACGGCTATGTGCGTCTGGAGTCCAAGAAGTACCAAGACTGGCAAGTGTTGGCCTACGAAGGTTGCAGAGACCGCGAGCTCTTTCAGCGTGAATGTGAAATCTACGAACAATGGCTTGCAACTCAGCCTTCGCAGGCTGATCGACCGGACTATCCAGAACCCAGTAGGGTGCTAGCACAACCTCTAGAAGACTCGCTAGTGGATTCTAGTGATCGTCTGACGCGTGCAGAGCGCTGGGCACTGATCATGGAGGAACGGTGAACGAGTGGGAGGCCTGCTCTGGCGTCTGGGGGTGACAGCCCGCGGATGCGGCCGACGGGTCAGCCTTTCTGAAGAACCTTTTGGACACGTACCACGACAACCAATGGCGGGAGGAATTAACGCGAACAAAGGCCTTCGGGAAGGGTGGTACCACCGAACTACTTGAGCCGGGTAAACGTTGTTACATACCGCCAACCAGGTGTTTCGTGGTCGACCACGGGAAGCGACAAGTAACAGCACTGGATTTAATTAGAGGTCACCTGGTTTTGGC
>NW_003305841.1:0-2758 GCF_000142945.1 Phytophthora infestans T30-4
AGTCCCAAATAAATTTACTGGGTCCTTTGGGTTCGTTCCCTGACACAACAAATACGAAGAGACTCTCAATGTAAATTCGGCGATCCAAACGTCTGTGCTGACCACCATCCCAAGCCGCTCTCCCGGAAGCAGCTTCATGATCTGGTTCGATGCACAGCCTGGTCTGACTGCCGAGTTACACTTGCAATCGCTCGGTGGGTTGTCATCTAACTCACCGAGCTCACGCTCAATTCCATCGATTTCACATATCCAATTGCCATCCCCGCTTCTTCCCTCCGACCGTCCTGCTTCACCTACGAAGGCAAACAAGAAGTTCGCCTCAACTGCAGGTTCAGTTGACTGTGGCAGCCCGGTATATTCCAACCCAGTCAGTGTTGGCGAGCCGCTGAGTTTAAATCACTCGGCGTGTAAAGGGTTTGCAGGTCTTCCGGCACTTGCGATTTGTCGACAGAGTTTTTCACGAACGCAGCCAACTTCTCGTACTGACGAAACAGCTCGCACTGGCCGACTTCATGGGCTTGTCTGCAGAATTTGCAGCGTCGCCGACAGTAGTGATCCGAGTGCCCCGTTCTTCCACAAGTGCACAAGGTTCACGCTGTGAGTTGTCGCGTGATCCATCTCCACGGTTCGACTGTTCTCGTTGGTTGTACGGTCGCGGAGGTCGGTTCGCTGAGTTTTCCCAACTTCGATTCGAGCCTTTCTGGTCTCCCGCCGAGTTCTCTCGGCGGTCCGGTGTATTTCCCTTATCATTGGAAACGCCGGCGTCTATGTAGTCGTCGTCTTCCGCTGAGTGGTATCCTCCGGATTGGTCCTCATCATCCCATTCGTCTTCGGAGTTGTACGGACTCGGCGGGTTCTGGTCGAGGAGTTCTTCCCCGTCAGAGTCAGCGTCAACGACAGTGACTCGGCGGTCGCGGTTCTCTTCCTTGCGACTGCGCTTCTCATCTCGACGTCCATCTCGGCGTTCATCGCGACGGCTTTGCTACTTCCGCTTATCGTCTCGGCCTCGTGCGATCACGAGTCGGTCGCGTTGCTTCTTGCGCTTTTCACTGAGGATCCGACAATTGATTATCTGCTCCACCTTACTGATGTCTTCCAACTGCAAGGGTACATCAAATCCATCACATCGTCATCACCACAAGGCAGCAAGAAGTGTTCGACATGGTCAGCCGCGTCGGCGCCACCCTTCTCGTACTGGATCTAGGCTGTCCGAGCATACCCGTTGAGTCGGATCAGGAAGTCGCAGATCAATTCGTTGACTTTACGTCTCGCCGAGTAGTAACGAGTGCGGGCGGATTGGTCGAACTGTGAGCAATAATAATCCAGGAACGCCTCGCTGAGTAGTTTTCAACGTCGCTGAGTCTTCTTCGGCAGCTGCCTGTACCAACTCTTCGTCGCGCGTCCCAAGCATAGCGAGAAAGGTTCACACCAGGCACTTTGGGGCATCCTGGTGCTCTTCATCTCGTAGATGAAACGCTTGAGCCACTGGAGCGACGCCTCAGAGCGGTAGCGCTTTCCTTCGAACTCAGCGATTTTGTCGAGTGAGGCGCGGGTTCGGACTTCTAGGTTCTTCTTCAGCCGCGTCAAAGCTCAAGTTTCGGATGTAGTCCTTCACGGTTTCTTCACGTTTTCCTCTCACGTCGAAGGCGTCGTCGTCTTCTTCATCCTCCTCGTAAGCTTCAGCCTCGTCTGCAGCGTCATACAATTCACGGTAACGACCAACATTCCGCTGTCCACGACTCGGCGCTCGCTGAGTCGGGTTTAGCTTCATTGGAGTCAGCATGTGGTAGTCTTCGAAGTACGGAGTCCCTTGCGTAGCGCGGAACACGTCACGTCTCTTCGTCTCCGGGGTCTTCGGCAAAGGAATCTTGCTTGGGTCTTCGGCGAGTGGTTTGAACTCGGCTACTCGGCTGTACACCTTCTTTGTTCCACCAGGGGCCTTCTCCAATCCAAACGCCACTCTCAACTTCTTTTTTCATTGCCAAAGCTCCACTCCGCCACGGGTCAGACTCCAGTCGGACAGGATGAGGCTGTTTGGTCGGCTGTTGCACCGATATCCCATCGCCTTCAGCAGCAACACAGTTTCTTCCACCAACTGATTGATGTTGGCTGCACGCACCGGTTGAGTTAACTCGGGACCCAACATCGGCCACTTCGCCTGCGCCACCGCCACCGGCGCGAACATCATCATCCATTCCGATCTCGTTCTCATCTCCTCGCCGAGTTGAGCCAACTCTTTATTGGCGCTCGGTGTATCGGCGTTCCTCGTCGCTTTCGAAATAAGGGGCGGACGGTCCCCTTGAGCAACGCCATGTTCTTCATCATCTTCTTCATCGTCCGCACCTTCGTCGAGCTCGGCGGATAAGTTGCGCTGGGCAGGACGTGAGGCTCCCATGCGTCCCACCTGCAGCGTCAACTCTTCCACCTCGCCAAGTAGCTCGGCGGTAGTCTTCGTTTCTCCGAGCTCAGCGGTCTCGGCCTTCTCTTCATAATCTCCTTCACTTGCATCTCCGTTCTCGCTCTCCTGGTCTTGGCCATCCTCGTCGAACTGGACGGTTCGTCCCACCTCCATCAGCATGGCGATGAGTCGTTGATCCGCCGGTCCGACCCCGCGAGAGGCGATCCTCCAGCCGTCGCTGGGCTTCCGTCGCTCGGAGTTGCTGATCCCTTGACCATCTTCACTCTTCTCTTTCTCTTCTCTTCCTCTTAACTTGGTTACGCTGAACACCTATAAAAACAAGCACACACTCCTGTTCCC
>NW_003305842.1:0-2758 GCF_000142945.1 Phytophthora infestans T30-4
ATGCATGCCGGTCGGCAATCGGAGCTGTTTGAATTAATGCAACGTTTTGACGCTGGAGTGCTCTTCCCAATTACGTACATACAGCCTCTTTGGAGGTCGGCATTATTGGAGTGATTAAGTTTCTATCACAAAACTTGAGATAGATTTGAAGCTGTACGCCGCACACAGGATAAATAGCTCTCTATCTACAGCCCCTGCAGTGCGGGAAATCAAAGGCGATTCGGCTGGAAACGCAGGCGAGATGCGAACTACAAACTCGATCCTCCCGTCGACACCTTCATGAGCATTGTACTGAGCAGCATACCAGAAAGTGTATACACCGCAGCATGTGCGAAATGTGAGCTTGCGAATTTCATGGATAAAATCCACTATGTGAATCTACATTTTTCTTGACCACGGCGAGCTGAATATCAACGCCACTCCAGTCCGCTGACCCTGTTCTAACTATGCGTATTCTGTTGTAAAAGCTGAGCGTTAGACATAGCTCTGGATTCTCACAGACGGCTAACGCCAACTTACCCATCCACGCGCGGCAGTTTTCGCAGCTCTTTTTGAAATTGGACATGGGCGATCATGTTTTGGAGCTGCTGCTGCGTCGGCTGCGAGGCACGGTCATCAGCGTGCGCAAAAGACTATAACTATACTCATACTACCGACCACAGATAGGAAGGACAGGTCAGGGACATTCGCGCGATGCATATTCGTCGCGCACGTCTAGAGTGGCCAATAAGTGATGGTAAAATAACCGACTACTGAACCAGTCGAAGTAACCGTTGACGAGAAGTGGCTACACAGACGAAAAAGACTACACTTTTTTTGTCTCAGCACAAAAGGCGCCCAGCAAGTATGCGGCGTCCACAAAATACTGCGAGTTTTCAGGGTGTTGCCGTGGATTCGAAAATGTGTTAAAAAGACCCCATTCGCCAACGGTGCCGTTAATATAATTGGATGTTGTCATGTTGTCAAGATTTTGGGCGACTCCGGGAATTGGTAGACGATATTCATCTAGCACGAAGTTGCTCGTTGGTCCTCGTTTAATGTAGGAGCTGTAGTCCCATTCGGTTTAGCGCCTTGAAACGTAGCATTTACATTTTCATGAACTTGATTCGTCTGAACGGTCTCGCCATCTACAACAACTTGAACGGAATCAATGAATTGCCAGGCATCTGCCTTAGGAACAAGCTGATCAACGGTACAAGCAGCGGTCGAGGTAACAGAAGATTCTCCAGCATTGGGAATCTGAAGCTTGATTGGAAGATCAATGACGGCCTCTTCCCAGTTGACAAACGCAGCTTGAGAAGAGATCGTGGATAGGTTGAATTGAATTTGACCAGCGTATTTAACAGTGTTACTAGTCGAATCCTGAATATAGGTCCATTTCTTATCACGAAAGAGCGTTTCAGCTGGAGCTGGTTCGACGGAGTGCTCGAAAGCAGAGATATCACTTGCGGTGGGCATTGTATAGTACGAGTTTGCTTTATATTGGGCAAGATATAGATCTTCAGCAAAAACATAATATGAGCGAAAAGAAAATTATTAAATTGTCTCGAACAACAGATGATCAACTAATGAAACTCGCTCTTCTCTTGGGGTAAAGGTAGATCAAATCGATTTCAAGCTAAATCTTGATAGAAGCACAGATTATGCAATAATCAATATGGGCAATCCAATTATCAGAGGCACACATTGGCCGGCAGTCTCAAACAAAGACAAGCGCTACTTCGATCCTCTAGGCCTTCCAAGACCACGCGTTTTTTCCAAAGACTATTCTTATCGCGAAATTGATATCTAAGACCCCCGATTCGGGCACTGTGATGGCTTCTGTATCTGATGGCTCTACTATTTGCAGCATGGAAAAGAAGACGAGTTCTACAAACTATTCAAGCAGCTCGGATAATGACATCTGTAATATAAATTATGCAAGCGTTAGACTCTCAATGTCACCAGGCAGAAACTCGCGATTGATGAGATTGAGTTGATTTTGAAAATTTTGAATTTGCTCTTGTTGAGATTCAATCATCTTTTCAATGCGCGTGGGCTCTCCGACAAAGTCAAAACCCTTAAATCCAGCGATCAAGCGGCTGTATACTTCATATCTATAATTGTCAATATAGTCTTGTATGGCTAGATTGTATATTCTAGAATATTTAGTCTGTATATACAGATATTGCTGCATGATCGCTACCATAAATAGTTTTTCGAGAACCAATCGGGAGTGTAAGGATGCTGATCATCAATCGGACCATGTCGCTTATAGTATCGCTCTCTTCGCTTTGTATCTTTGTGATCATGGTCACGGTATGCTTTTAAATTTGTGCGATCTTGATATTGCTGATAGGACTCACCATTGGACTTGATTGCTCCAAACGACACGACTCTGCCATCGCTGAGCAACGCATCGTATTTTTGCCCTTGCGCTTGGAAACGCGGAGCTTATATCGTGTATCGCGACAGAGCGATTACAGCTATGAGCGATAGCACCGATAAGATTGATAGATTGGAAATCCTCAAAAGTGAATTGGAGCGCCTGCAGGTCTTGTAAAAATAATACCTCACTTCGAAGACTGGTTCATATTCGCCATCACCAAACTCAAGGTCTTCTCTCGAATGTTAGCATCAGACTTCAACTTATCAGTGTCGAATGTAAATGGCTTCACGTTGATTGGTGCGATTGTTGGAGTGTAAACTTTGTCATCATTATCATCAATAACGACTGGCTCCTCATCAGCTGTATCAACGTATTGAATGCCCATTCTGA
>NW_003305843.1:0-2759 GCF_000142945.1 Phytophthora infestans T30-4
ACACTCGATCCACTCTTGTATAGTATATCCCATATCCATCTTAGTGAATCCAGGTAAGGGTGGATCCGAGGTAAGTCTTGGTGGATCTTGCCTTCTCGTACATCGCTCATATCAGATCCATCGTCATTCCATACGGGGTGCTGCTCGCCATGGCTAATCCACCACAGGCAACTTGCACCCGTGCCAAACAACCCAAATCCTCTATAATCACTTGAAATTGTCACTGATTCGGGATAGTGACCCCGCGTCAGGACCATTCTCTTATTTCTGAGAAAGCACTTCACCACATCATCATGGGAGCTGTCTCCCTCCACTGACTCCATCTCCACGTCTCGTGCTCCATGTTCGTGAAGCATTTGCACTTGGGGCACGGGCGCTCTCATACCCTACTCGACGAGGCACGACGTTTGCGATGCTGCTGCTTCCCCGAAGCCGGCGCAGAGGCAGAACTCGTCCCGTCACCAGAATCCTTCGATGAAGGCCGCGAGGAGTGGCGATCACTCGGCGGCAAGGAATCATCGCTCATCTCGTCGTCAGAGCCGAAGATCGCCGCATGAAGACTTCTCGCTTGTGCAGAGCGACGAGCATCTGCGGTCGCTGAGTCGGAACCTGAAGGACTGCCAGCCGAGTTCTCTGATAAGGAAATGGGATCCAAGAGCGACCCAGCGGCAGGATTCGTCGAGCCGGTGGACGGTACAGAACCATCACCAGGCCCTAACACCTCGTCGTCAGACGCGTCGAGATCCTCAAGCAGCTGAGCAGTCACAGTGCGGGCGGTCTCAGCAGATTTCCGGATAGGGCGCCCAGATGGGGACGTCAACACGGCCGTGGTCACAGGGAGAGACGGTCTGAGGACACTCACGGCCGGAGTCAATAAGTCAGTCGGCGTGGTGGATACGCTCAGACCCCGAGAGGGCGATTGGGAGCGTCCAACCACCGTTAGCACGACGCTGAGTGGTGCGCTCGACTGGGGCAACCCAGAGGAGATGGGCGAAGTCGAGCCTGGGGCACACACGCTCGTAGCCGGGACAGGCAGTGAAGCCACGACATCGGATGAAGATATCGGCGGTGGGCGAGTAGCCGCGACTGACGAAGTCACCGGAGGACCAGAAGACGAAGAACCCGCCGAAGTCGTCGAAGCAACTGCAGAAACGGTGTAGGCGGGCGGCTCAGGCAACTCAAACTCAAACTCAGCTTCGCTCGAAGCGTCATCGTCGTCTTCAGAGCGAGCAGAGACAGCGGGCTGAGTAGCAGAACTCAGCTGAAGGTGACGAACCTTCTTCCGCCGAGTCCGACGACGGGACTTTCCAGAGCGAGGCCTTCCTCCATCGGATACAGTAGCTTGAGGTGAACTTGAGTGCAAGAGGGTACTGATAGCCTCGTGTCCATCCTCTCTGGGGAGTGGACAAGCGTACGGTTGAGGCGGATGCGGCGCCGGTGCACGATGACGAGGACCTGCAGCAGTGGGAGACTTGGGGTTGGCATAACGCCGAAGCCGCTGAGTCGAGGTCAAGTTTGCCAAAGGCGCACGGTGAAGCTGAGCAAGAGTCGGCTCAGCCTGGGTTGTTACCGCCGCTGAGCTGACTGGAGCCGCAGCCGAGTCTGCCAATGAAGTCGCCGAAGACGCTTGACTAGCTGAGGGAACCGCACTAGGACCAATAATGGAACTCGCCACTGGAGCATCTCGGCGAGGATGGACAATCAACTCCAACCGCCGAGTTTCACCAGCGGGGATGTTGAGAACCTCAGGAAAGCGAGACTCCAAGACACGACACAGCCGGGCGTTGAGGAGAAGGTCGGACGGATCAAGCCCAGGAACTTGCAAGCCAACGCCAGCAGCAGCAGCCATGTGAGGATCGTGCATCGGAATAATACCATTCCGACGGATGAGCCGCTTCTGTCGCAAGATCACAGCCCGCTGCTCAGCGATCACCGACTGAGCGTGCCGCAAGGGTTGAGTACCGGTGGAACTGTACAACCGCACCGACTCCTGCAGCTGTTCGAAGTGCTTGGAAGCAATGCCCTGAAGAGTGACGAACGCCGCATCTCTCTCAGAAATGGATCGGAGAAGGACGTCGATCTCGGCGTCCCGATCCAAGACTTGCTGATGGTGGAGCTGGGCCTGACCCAACGCAGCGTCATCCTTGCTCTGCTCAGCTGCGGTGGCCCGAGCAAGTTTTGCCCTCACTCAGAGCTACAACCTTTCGCAGCGACGCGAAGGGATTAGCCGATTGCGTGGCAGCAGCCTCCAATCGAGACACTTGCTGTTGAGCCGACGAGAGCTGAGTTGACAAGTCGACATTGCTGAGAGCAAGCGAGTCCAGTCGCCGAGTCAGTGCGCGGTTCTCCTCCTGAACAGCTTGATTGTCAGCTTGGAGATCGCCGATGATCTTTGGATAATCAAGCGCGGCGTAGTTGCCTTTCAAGATATCCAACAGTTCCCCCGCGGAAGAAGCATGCAAAATCGCTCGCCGCTGCACGGGATCGGAGGGCTCCACGGAACGAGTAAATCCGTAAGCCATGAGCCTCGCCAAGAAGGTCAATTCTTCTCGGCGATCATGCCCTTGCTCGTTAATTCTGGCCATGAGGGAGTCAAGACTCACTGGAGCAGCCGAGCTTGGCTGATTGGTGGCGCCCGAAGTGGTGTCGCCCGGCAAGCTCGGTGGACCAGGAAGGCGCACGCGAGAAGACTCTGCCGACTCCGCGTCAGACTCATGGGAAGTTGTCAAGTCAACCAGCCCAGCTTCATGCCGGTCGCT
>NW_003305844.1:0-2759 GCF_000142945.1 Phytophthora infestans T30-4
GTTTTCTGGGCCGAACCAGGGGTAATGAGAACGCCCGCACCACAGCGCCAAGTGCTCCAAGAAACATGGAGCCACGAGGCGTGGAGATGGAGTCAGTGAAGGAAACAACTCCCATGATGAGTTCAATCAGGTGATCTGGATGGCCCATCCACTTCGTCAGCAGTGGTAGCAACAGCCACAGCCGGGGCAGGTGGATCGTCCAATGATCCCGAGGGTACGGATCTCAGCCATATCGGATCTGAAGGAGTTCACGGGCAAGGATCAAGATGAGGACCGAGCGAGAACATGGATCAGCAAAGTCAAGTCTGCCTCATGAGAGATCAAGCGTCGGATGCTGAGAAGTGTTTGAAGTTTGCGGATCTGCTAGCGGAGCCAGCCAGGAACTGGTATCGCCAGCTGGGCAGATCCACCAGGAACAAGTGGCCAGATTTGCTGCGCAGTTTCCAGACCCAGTACTGTGGATTGGGAGTGTCGGTGGCACGACAATAATACCCCCCTCGCCGCAGATCGGATGAATCCCCGCTAGAATACCTTCATCGACTAAATGTGGCCGGTCTACGGGCCAAGTTGAAGATCAAGGATGGGGGATCCAAGGTACTGCGGGATCACGTGGATCATTTCATCGAGACGTTGGGAGACGTGGATCTGGCCGACAGGCTGACCCTGTTACGACTTCCCGACGCAGACGAGCTTGAGGAAGTGCTGCGGGTGGTGGATCGCGCGAAACACCGCCAGAAGAAGGCGGCGGTCGGATCTGGCAAGTATCGCCAAAAGGCTCCGACGCCTACGGCCCCAGCTCGACGTGTCCACCAAGTCACGGCGCCCGACTCAGGAACTGAATCAGGATCCGACGGTTCGGACTCCGACCCTGAAGATTACCGTCGGGTCTGTCTCACTGCATCCAACGATCGAACGGCGAAGACAGGAGACAACTCTCGACCGGGGGATACCGTACCCGGGGACCGTGGGATGTACAGATCCCGAGATCTCATGGATGAGGCAGCACAAGTCAGGTGTTCACAGTGCGGATCCCGGAAGCACACTGAATCTGGATGCTGGAAACATCTGGTCTGTGAGAAGTGTGGCAAGAAAGGTCATCCCGGGGATCATTGCTTCTACGTGTGTCGCGGGTGTGGCGAGATTCACGACGTCGGCAAGTGCCCGATGGAAGAATTCTACAACCAGATCCGCCAATGGTTTTGATCCAGCCCAGGCACCGAGGGATGTTGCCAGAAGTGCGCCGAGAAGATGTTAAACTAGGACGCTCGCCGGCTTTGAATCCGGTACGAGCCGAGCGTTCTAGGGTATTGCATTTATGCATTTGTGAACAAGACATCGCTAGATCCAGGTAGCAGGACCCTAGATCCAGTCGATAATACACGTGATCTACATGAAGTGTCAGTTGCCAAGATCTCTAGTTTGCGCCAAGTGGATGAGTTTGCCAGATCCGAAGTCTCGTCAACCCTGGATCTACAAAGGGGAGAGGCACGTGGTTATTGGGAGAAGCGCCAACATGGCCGATGGTTTGAGCCTACCAAGGGTGAGGTCACTGCAGATCCACCTAAGGTCTGTCAGGTCACTGGATCCCGTGGATCTGAGGATGCATGGATCTGCTAACAGCAGAGTCCCGTGGGTACTGGAAGTACCATGCCCCGCGAAAGTGGTTCAGACAAGCCAAGGTAGGGGGCAAGATCAACAATGAAAAAGCAATCCTACTTCTAGATAGTGGTGCCGAGGTGTCTATACTAGATACCGCCTTTGCTCGTAAGGTTGGGTGCCAAGTGGATGGGAGTCGGATCCAAGACTGTGTTGGGATTGGTGAAGTCGTGTACCGTACGAATGGGAGAACGCGGATCAAGATCACGCTGGCAGGTTGTTTGGTGTATTGGTTTGACATTTGGGTTGGAGATCTCGCTGGTCAAGACGCCATCCTCGGGATGGATTTCATGGTACCGGCCGGAGTGAGGTTTGGATCTAGCGGATGGGACACTTTTGTTTCCCTGACGAGATACGAATCCAGCTCAGCGGACGGCGACCGTTGTATGGAGCGAAGATGAGGATTATAAGGGCGAATAAGACGACCTGGATCGAGCCCGGAGAAACCTGGGAACTGCCAGATCGGTTGAAGTGGGTGGAACATGAGAAACTGTGGGTCACTCGGGGCAAGAAATGGGTACCTAGAGTAATCCAAGGACCAGGTCGATCACAATTATTGAGGGTTGCTGGTCTTGGTACTGTGTACCACCTGTACCCATTAACCGGTCAACCTGAACCGGTCCACTACGATCCCGCTGTGATTATGGTAAGTTGTTTATGCCACCCATGATTGGACGAGTACAGAATGATTGGATGAGTAGAATGATTGGATGACCTAGGTAGTGAGGACTGTGTAAGCCCCGATCAATCAATCACTTTCGAATCTTCCTTCTTCCGCTCCAGTGTCTTTACTCCGGTCCCCGCACCAAGCGCAGAAGTCACTCCGTTCAGCCCAAGCTTCGTCCCAACTCCTCTACACCATTAACAGGTTATGAGCCCAAGCACCGTGTCCTTTGCCCATGACGCCTCAGCCAAGGTCACCATCGACAAGTTCAACGGTGACAACTACGCGACGTGGAACCGCTACATGCGTGGCGTGTCTCTGACCAAGTCGGTATGGCACGTAGTGAACCGGGAAACGACGCCGAGCTTCACGGATATCCGGACCAAGGACGACTACGTCAACGCGAGCAACATTGCGTTCGGACTGATGTTGCTCCACA
>NW_003305845.1:0-2760 GCF_000142945.1 Phytophthora infestans T30-4
TGCTCATCCCCGGCGGGCTTGATTCTGTGCATTTCGCTCAACCACTCGGACCTCGTCGTCGGCAGAATTCGCTAAATGTTGTCCTCTCGGCATCCGCGGTCCAACACCACCCGGGGATCCGGTTAGCTTTCCGAAAATGACGTGCGGGGGGCGTCTCGGGTTGTTTGTTCGCTCGTTCCGCGATCTTCGTTTCCAAGCACCGGTGTTGCCCATATGGGAAGGCACTCACCGATTCCCCACCTCCCGTAATCAACTGCAGGATTCGACTTGGTTGTCCAACTTCAACAAGCAGCGTGGTAACCGACGTATCCATGCTGGTCGAGCTTGGAAGAAAGTTCTCGTGATCCTCGTGTTGGCGATCCAGGACGGTTGATGTGACGTGGATGTTTTGTTGGATCCATCCTTCTCGCATCTCCCCCGACGTGGGGATTCGGTGGCTTGGTTTCCGGGATCCGTATCCCGTCAAGCCAACTTGGAGGATCCCAATCTCCATCGCCCAGAGCCCACGAACCTACTGGAAACATTGCGAGAGATCGACGAAGTCGCGCCTTGCGCATCCAGTTTCGCGGGGACCCGAGCTAACACCCAGGACGCCCGATCCAGCGTTTGGTGGGCAAGTTCTTCAATGTTCAGCCCAAGCCTACCTGATCGCTATCACTCTTTGACGCCACGCCCCCAGTTTCAGTCTTCGTGGATTCGTTTCGTAGTAGTAACTAGCGACTGGAAACTGGGTCGAGCTAGCCTTTTTGCATAAGCTATTCTAATCCACGCTTCCTTACTTGAATATGTCTGCAACATTCTCTTGTTGGCTGAGGAAGTCAGTCAGACTCTACCGGCGTACACCTGGATCTGAGCTGGATCCACCCTTTCAGCGTACACCTGGATCTGGACTGGATCCACCCTTTCAGCGTACACCTGGATCTGGGCTGGATCCACCCACCCTTTCAGTGTACACCTGGATCTGGGCTGGAACCACCCTTTCAGCGTAAACCCCTGGTTCTGGGTTAGATCCACCCCTTTCAGCGTACACCTGTATCTGGGGCTGGATCCACCCTTTTCAGTGTAACACCCTGGGAATCTGGGGCTGGATTCCACGCTTGAAATTCATCCGGATCTAGCTCCTACGACCCCGTCTCAATTGGGTCAGTATAGTTCGGACTCCCGAAAGCTCGCGCTTGAAATCAAGCGGGCCTCTTCGCACGTAAAACGTCACTCGTTATGCATAAACATTCACTCCTTCCTCCTAATCCACCCTTCTCCTGTGGATTCGTCTTCTCTTTCTTTCCGATGTGACCAACTCACATCCGCGATCCTCCTCCTCCCGCCCACACCCTTCCTGTGGATTCTTCTTCATCCTCCCATCGACATGTCCAACTCACGTCCATGGGATCCCCTTCCTACTCTTCTTCATGAGACTGCATCACGCCGAATCTGTTACGATTCGTACGATCCCGCAAGAAATCATAGAGTAATGCTCCACAGTTCAGATCTGCCTCGTCTACCCAACTGGGTTTGTCATATCCACGCCAATACACCAGAAATTCACGGTAAATCCGCCCGTATCTAGTTCGCTTCCCTGACCTCATGTCGGTGATCTTCTCGACTTCGAAGTCGTCGGCCTCGAGGTCCACATTCCAACTATCTTCCGGTAGGAGGACTTCGTCGAAGTCTACCCGGTCGGATCCATCCACCGAAAGACGGGTTTGCGGCCGATCTGGATATTCCTTGACCAACTTCAGCTTGGATACGTGTACTACATGGAACAAGCGATATTCGGTACCTGCCGTTTCCACGCATGTGCTCCTATCTTTTCGCTTACCCGGAACGGTCCGTGCCATAGATGGGCCAATTTGCGGGCGTACCCTTCCTTCATCCGATCTAAATAAAGCCACACCTGCGATCTCACTTGATGGGGACGTCTTCGTTGTGTCGATCCGCTCGATCCTGTATCGCACTCCGCAGCCGTTCGTTCACTTGGGATCTGGCTTGCCGGTAGTATTTCTGGACTTGGTATCGCCAACGCCTTGGATCTCGGTTTCTCTTCTTGGTGCTACATACTGGAATGGCCGCTTCTAGGGTGGATTTAGGATCCCACCCATGTACCAAGTAAAATGGGGTATCACCCCGGATCCTGTCTTGGGCGGTAACCATCGCAAAGGGGAGTCGTTCTGCGTACTCATCCCAGTCCCTCTGATTCAAATCCTGGACATACATCTTGAGTGCCCTCGTGATCGTCTGCACCATGCGCTCGACCGACCCGTTAGCTTGGGGACGATATGCCATGGTTGCTCGCTGTCTCTGCCCCAGGATCCGGTTGAAAGCTCGAAAGAAATCAGACATAAAACCTGGCTCCCGATCATGTCTAATCATCTCACTAGCCCCAAATCTTCGGAAAACGCACTCCTCGTACGATTCGGCAATGGTTTGCGCAGTTCTAGACGCACTGGCTTTGGCTATCACGTATCCGGTAAACAGATCCACCCAAATGAACAATTCTGAGTTTCCTTTGAACGACTTGGGCAACGAGGGGATATGATCCATGGCTATGATTTGGAAAGGGTAAGTCGCTTGGACATTCCCAGGTGACTCCCCTTCGATTGTGGGTCTGCCCTTGTCTGTCTCACAATCCACACATTCACCGACGTATCGTTGCACACTCTTGAATAGTCCGCTCCAGTGGAAACATTCCCGGATCCGTTGGTAGGTCCGACCAAGTCCCTGATGTCCACCTTCTAAACTAGCGTGATAGTGATGTAGGAC
>NW_003305846.1:0-2760 GCF_000142945.1 Phytophthora infestans T30-4
GCCACCCATAGCTGCTTGGAATGTCGTCTCGTGCGAGCCGTTTCAATGTGGAGGAGAACAGATGTGCGGAACGAGAGCAATGTGTGGTGTTATTATTAATACTGGACTGACCGGATTTGCATTCAGCGGACGATCTACGGTACGAACCCTCAGTGGCGGTTGGGATGAGTTCGCGGAAGACTCAGCGACCCTTGGAAGGCACGTTCACCGTCTGGGACAGGGCGTGGACCGTTAACGATGCTCATGCGACGGTGCAGACGACGCTTGGCATGCAAGAAGATCCATAACGGATCATTGTTCACTTGATATTTGTATACTTGATTAGAACTTCTTATTAGGAATAGACCCGAAAGGGTAAGCTTAAATACAGAACAGAATTTCCACTCAAGCACACAGAGCGACGTCCGGCTTCAAGGTAAGCGTCTGGTCAAGCTTGTTTGAGTGTGTTATGTCTGTCGGTGAACTCGAAGCTCTGTAGCGAGGGTTCATCCGGCAAGGCCAAGAGACTTTGTGTATTGGCCGATTACTATCGGGAGGTTTTTACGTGACGGCTTATTGTTGCCTATTTGCACGACTGGGAGTGCTTCAATTGCCTCCCTTTTATTCTTCCAACCGAGTGTTGAACACTCGGTGATCTCGTAAAAGGCTTACCCGTGCCTGGTACCCTTCCGCTGTTGGGACCACGAGGATTCATAGCACCCTGCTAGCTTTGCTCGTGCTAGTAGCGTGTTCTTATTCTTACTGGGTTGGTCTATATAAGTAGTTTACAAGGTCCCAGTTTGTCCCGGTGCAAGGGCAGAACTGGGGTCTTCAGGTCCGCCCGAACGATCGTTTACTACCCTAGTAGACGTATTGTTGTGGGAACGTCCTAGCTACATTTGTAGCTAGAGTTCACGTGGGAATTCCAACACCACAAGGGCGCTTGTGGACTTGGCGATAACGGAAGAGGGGGACCACTGACTATGATCGGAGAGGTCACCATCGGCGAAGGATTCGGCCGAGGGTCGGGGGAAGAGCAGGGCCAAGACCGCTCCAGTTGCCGTCGGAGTCTTCAATATCGTCGTCGTCAACTGTACTTGAATGCTCGGTAGGTGGCGGACCATCACCGCCACCACTTGTATCACCAAAAGAATCATCCATCGAAAGTTCATCGTCATCCACGTTATCTCCGCGATCATCATCACCATTACCATCGTCGTCAACCTCCATCGAAAAGTCAGTCGAAGAAATACTTGGCGCGGCAGCTGTTGGAACAGTCGGAGCCGGCCTTGAAGACACGGAGGCTTGTGGAGCAACTTCAACAGTGGCAAGCCCTGCTGCAGAAACTACTCCCGAGACTTCAACCGTCTTAGAAGTCACAGCAGACGACGAAGCAACCTTGCTTGATGAGACGGTGCTATCCGATTCATCACCTTCGTCACTTGAGCCGAACATGAGTCAAAATTACTCGGCCTCACGCAAGGCCTCTTCGGTGGCGCGTATGTCCGCTGGAGAAGGAGAGATCGTCGACGTTGAAGGCTAGACCACGTCAAGTGGACCTTGAGGTGAAGGCAAATGCGCGTCAGAATGGTCGGAGACATCGTCGTGAGCCTTGGAGCCCACATCTTTACCCGAAGACTCGGTGATAGTATCCTGAGCCGAGGGGGCCCCACTTGAACCAACGTCAATCATGTCCACGTCACTATGGTCACCACTGAGGGCTTCAACGGCGGGAGTCGAGGATGACGCTGGCTTGCGAGGTGGCGACCATGAACGAGGAGATGACGGCGCAGACTGAGACCGAGTCTTCGAATGACGCCGGGGCGACTTGGCAGGAGAACGAAGGCGAGTCTTCTGGCGCTTCTTCGGAGTCGCTTGCTTCCCTGCCTTCGAGCTAAACAGCGAACGACGTGCAGACTTGGCGGTTGAAGAGTCGGCAGGTGGCGCATCACCGAGACTAGTGTGGTGTTGGAAATCCCACGTGAACTCTAGCTACAAATGTAGTTAGGATGTTCCCACAACAATACGTCTACTAGGATAGTAAACGATCGTTCGGGCGGACCTGAAGACCCCAGTTCTGCTCTTGCACCGGGACAAACTGGATCTTGTAAACTACTTATATAGACCAACCAGTAAGAATAAGAACACGCTACTAGCACGAGCAAAGCTAGCAGGTGTTTTGAATCCTCGTGGTCCCAACAGCGGAAGGGTACCAGGCACGGGTAAGCCTTTTACGAGATCATCGAGTGTTCAACACTCGGTTGGAAGAATAAAAGGGATGCAATTTAAGCACTCCCAGTCGTGCAAATAGGCAACAATAAGCCGTCACGTAAAACCTCCCGATAGTAATCGGCCCAATACACAAAGTCTCTTGGCCTTGCCGGATGAACCCTCGCTACAGAGCTTCGAGCTCACCGACAGGCATAACACACTCAAACAAGCTTGACCAGACGCTTACCTTGAAGCCGGACGTCGCTCTGTGTGCTTGAGTGGAATTTCTGTTCTGTATTTAAGCTTACCCTTTCGGGTCTATTCCTAATAAGAAGTCTAATCAAGTATACAAATATCAAGTGACCAATGATCCGTTATGGATCTTCTTGGCACGCAAGCGTCGTCTGCACGTCGCATGGAGTATCTTTACCGGTCCGCGCCCTGTCCAGACGGTGAGGTGCCTACAAAAGGTCGCTGAGTCTCCGCGCCTCATCCAACGCCACTGAGGATGCGTACCGTAGATCGTGCTCTGCTGCATGACGCACAGCAGTACTGCTATCAGAGATCATC
>NW_003305847.1:0-2761 GCF_000142945.1 Phytophthora infestans T30-4
TTCTTCCCTTGACCCATCATCCCAGCTGTATTATCCTTCAGATCCACCGGATCCATGGCGTAATCATTATGGTTACCCTATTATGGGTACACTCATCAGGATCCAGGTCGCTTGGATCCACTTCACTTGAAAGTGTACACTCGTCGTGGATCTGAGCTCTACACTCATCCAACATCATCTCGCAACCGTCTGTGATCTCCACTGTCCCACGAAAGTTCTAGATCCACTGCATCCATCATACCTATACCCTGGATCCAGGTCCCTTAAGGCGGGATCCTCCCTCCTTGGATCCTAACTCGAAAGCATGGGATCCGGGTCACCTCGCGGTGGATCTTGACTCCTCGTTAGCCGTGGCTACTAGATCCACCTTTAGAGGGCACCTACCATCCTTCCTTCATAGGATCCACACCCGATCCACTCTTGTATAGTATATCCCATATCCATTTAGGTGAATCCAAGTAAGGGTGGATCCGAGGTAAGTCTTGGTGGATCTTGCCTTCTCGTACATCGCTCATACCAGATCCATCGTCACTTCATACGGGGCGCTGCTCGTCATGGCTAATCCACCACCGGCAACTTGCATCCGTGCCAGCCAACCCAAATCCTCTCTAATCACTTGAAATTGTCATTGATTCGGGATAGTGACCCCGCGTCAGGCCCATTCTCTTATTTCTGAGAAAGCACTTTACCACAATCGCCTCCTGTACGTTGTCGGCGCTGCACAACAGCGTTCACGGCGTGCATCACCAGCACCCACCACCGTTTTCTCCCCTTCGCGACACATGTCTCCCGCCAAGCGTACCGGCAAATCGTCGGGCAAGGCCCCATCCACTACCCCTCCGGTCAGTCCGTCTTCTATGTCGCCCACCGATCTGCGGGTTCTAGCTCAGGCTCTTTCCGATCAGGTGCAAACCCTGACTTGAATCAATATCTTGATGTAATCTTTTTATTATGGTTAGCTATCACTGTATCTTCATCTTCCACCCAAAACCACCTGCACTTCATGTAATGGGCCCCTTCATTACATAAGTAGGTGCATCAGCACACGACTAGCGTGTGCTGAAATGCTGTCATGCCATTGGCTGATATATGGGGAGCCAGACCCATTATTAGCCAATTGGACTATGACGTGTATTTGAGTGGCCAGGGCTGTGGCCTTGGTCCTAAAAATAAAGTTAGAGCTGATTTTTCCTTAAACCTAAGCCTCAGTCGTCCTATTGCGAGCTTCCTCAACACTATAGTGTAAGCAAGTAACGGGAGTAAATACCTGGCCCGTTACACCTGGTAGCACTTCGTAGTCCTTTCCCAACGACCAAGTTCGACATGAGGCCAAGACCTCGACCACGCTGCCTTTCTCCATCTCACTCGGATCGAGTGGGAAGCTCTCCACCGCCTCGCGGCGGTGTCCGAAGAAGCCGTCGTCACGTCGCTGCTGCGCTCAGCGACGCCCGACGAGCAGCGCGTTGCGGCACAAGAATTCATGGAATGCGAGCTCGCCGAGGCGAATCGGCGAGTGTCAACTCCCTCGCGTATCTCCACGAATGACGTCGTGAAGCTAGAGACGTCCACCTACTCCGGTGCCGGAGAAGATCGACTTCCGCTGAATTGCTGGTTTCGAGAGATCGACATCGCCATCGCCTCGAGGTTGATCGAGGCGCCTTCCGCGAAGGTCCATTTCCTCCTCTCGCGGTTGTCTGGGAAAGCCAAGGAATGGGCTCTCGGCAAGTTGGTTGTCAATCCCAACGTCTTCCCCACTCTGGATACCCTCCAGAGTGACCTTCGGCTCGCGTTCGAGCCGCCGCAAGATGAATCCCGAATTCGGGCAGACTTCTTCGCCCTTCGGCAGACACGATGACTATGCGCGACTACGTCCAGAAGACACGACACCTCGCGTCGTGTATCGTGTCTAAGCCGATCGATATGTCCTCTCAGGTTCATGTGCTCGTGTATGGTATGCGCGAAGGCATGACGCGCTACTGCCTTACCAGATCGGACCCCTCTACGCTCGAAGAGGCATTCGCCCTCGCCCTACGCGAGGACTACGTGGTTGCGGCGTCATACGCTCACGCGCTACCTGCTTCAGCTCAGGATTCTGCGCCCGAGCCCATGGACATCGACGCTATCGATGCGGCGAGCAATCGCCAGCGTCATGTAGCGCGTCGGAGCGGTGTTCGGAACAGTCGTTCTCCCACCTGCTTCTGCTGCCGGAAGGTCGGTCATCGCGCGGCAGAGTGCCGCGCGCCAGCTCCAGTGCTTGCGCATGTCGATGCCGAGCCCGTGAGTTCTGACCACCCAAAAAAAACGGTCCGGGTCAGTATGTGCGGGGCGCCCTACTGGCTGGAATGGAGGTCCGGGCCCCCCGTTGGCAACCCAACCTCCTAGCCCTCCTGTGCAACATACACACTTTCATGCCACCACCACGCCGAGCGATTCAAGATTGATCATTGTCAGTCTTCATGGCGCCGGTGCCCGGCGACCACTGCGAGCGCTCCTTGATTCAGGAGCGACCAACAACTTCTTCCGCGCGTCGTGCTTGTCGGTAGTCCCATCGGACATCACTGTCCGCAAAGGTAGAGGGGAGGTCGCTGTCAAGTTGGCCGATGGGAAATCACGCCGCGTCGCGCGGCGCGAGATTACACTTCCGTACACGTTCGACGGTTTCCGAAGCAACGACGACTTCCTTGTCATTGAGATGAATTACGCGTTTGACTGCATTCTGGGTATGCCGTGGTTGACGCGCTATCAACCAGAGATTGACTGG
>NW_003305848.1:0-2762 GCF_000142945.1 Phytophthora infestans T30-4
CCCCGGGTTTTCACCCCAAGACGCCAAACCAGGGTTTCCACTCGTCCACGTTTCTTTCCAGGGTCCCGGGCCCCGCCGCTTTGCCCCATTCCAGCCGACACTAAAATCCCCCTAGCGAGTCTTCTAGGGGTTCGTGCTAGCCCCCCCACCGGGGTTCTGGGGTAGTCTGGTCGATCAACCTCCGAAGGCTGAGTTCCAAGCCCATTGTTCGTAAATTTCACATTCACGCTGAAAGAGCTCGCGGTCTCTACAAACCTTCGTAGGCCAACACTTGCCAGTCTTGGTACTTCTTGGACTCCAGACGCACATAGCCGTCACCTCGTGCCAAATCCCCATCTGGAATCCACATCGCGATCGAATCGTGTGCTGGTAGGTACACCGTTCGATCAGACACGTTGGTCAATCGAATGCTCTGAGGCCGTCCGCGTCGAAACCTCGTTACTGACGGGATTAGCTTGTTCGTTCGACGAACCCACAGTACGTGTTCCTCCAGCCCGACGTGGCGCTTCGCTAAACAATTCGATATTCTCGCCACTCGTGCGCTTGAATGTCCAAACGCTTGGGTGGCCCGGCGTTAACATGGGAGCCGTATTCTTCGCTGTCGATCATGTTCTTGGTCTTGATCAGTGGGATTTAAACTTCGTGCGGTATGCGCCGCGCCGTGAAACAGGTCCAACCGGATCCCAGCTGGGATCATAAAGTCGGTACGTCGACGCCTGCACTATGCGCCATTACCCACATCTCGAACTCGTACACCATCTCCCATCCAAGCGTAATCTTGACGCACGCTCGTCGCGTCGTAGACACCTTGCCTTCGTTGATTCCTTGAATGTCAATGCGGCGTCCGTGATCGGGTACATCTTGGAGCCGCAACTTCTTGGCAAGGGTGTCAGTGATCACACTAACGTTCGCTCCTGTGTCGAGGAGGATCCTCGCTCGCTGGTCGCTTACAGCGCCTTGCACCAGAGCTCTCATTCTGACCCGTCGGTCAAATTTCTTGGCCGACCACCACCCCTGTCTCTCGCCAGGCTTCAACTTCATCATCTTGGAGTGACCCTTGGGCTCGTCTCGCGCTGCACTCGAAACCAAGCCGAACGCACCCTCGCTGGTGCCCTCATCAGCATCAGCACACTCCACTCTCTCTCCAACACCTCCACCGAGGATTCTACTCCTCTCCTTTTCATTTGTCGTCGCGTTCACACTTGTTACGTAATTATCAGGCCATTCACTCTGCCCCATGAAAGCAAATATACACTCTGCTTCCATTGAAGGCTCGGTTAACTGTGGCAGCCCGATAGGGACCAACCCAGTTGTAGTTGGCGGGCTGCCTAGTTAAAATGACGTTCTTGAACGACGGCCTTGAGCTCTGGCGGGGGTTCCTCCTTCGTGTCTTTAGTGCGTACGAATTTGGCAAGGTCTTGGAAGTTGCGGAAAAGTTCGCATTGTCCAGCATCGTGGAGCTGCTTGCAGAACTTGCATCGCTTGTTACAGTAGTGGGCGGAGTGACTCATGCCACCGCACACCGCGCATGGTCCGTACTGTGGGCGTCGGTTGGCGCGGTTGAAGTCACGTCGACCGCGTTGGTCCTGATTGAACCCACGGTCACTACTTCGGCGATCTTGATCGAAGCCATTCTCGCGATCAGGCGTGTTTCCACGCGGTTGACGGTTGTCCGAACGTGCGTAGGTGCCTTCAGCAGCTGCACGGCGCTCGTTTTCGTTAGCAGCGGCGAGGTATCGGTCGTTTTCATCCAATGAGAAATCACCACCCGTATTATCGGGCTGAAAGTCGTTGTACTCATCTTGGACATTGTCGTAAGCGTTCGGATCTTCGTTTGAATACTCGTTGCCTCCTTGAGCAGCTTCACGACCTTCTAATTCAGCTAGTAGGTCGTCCACCGTAGCTTCAATGAGTGTCACTCTTGGTTTGTTGCGGTTGTCATCGCGGCGACGGTCATCACGCCGGTTGTTGCGGGCGTACCCATCGTCGCGTCGCGTATCACGACTCTTAGAGTATCGGTACTCACTGTCACGCTTGGCCATCCTTCTCCTTGCCCTTAAGAACATCTTCGATGATCTCTTCGAGCTCGTGAATGTCGGCGACTCGAGCGTGGTAGAGACTTCTCCGCCAGCTTGTCATCATCGCATGTCGCCCAGGAACTGCTGTACGTGTTTTTTTTCGCGTCGCGATTACTCTTCTCGAAGTGTAGACGAGCGGTCCGAGCATAGCCATTCAGCCTGTTTATGTAGTCGCACAGATGTTCATTACGTTCCCGCTTGGCGGAGTAGTAACGTGACAGTGCCGTCTGCGTGAACTGCGAGCAGTAGTAGCGGATGAACGCGTCGCTCAGCAGCTTCCACTTGCGCTTCGTCTTCTTCGGAAGTTGACGGAACCAATGAATAGCTCCGTCCCGGAGACTTAACTCAAATGGAATGCACCATTTATCGGCATCTGTGTGGGTTCCAGTCATTTCATCGACGAACCCCACGGAGCCACTGCATACAGTTCTCGCTCTTGTTGCGAGAGCCTGAGAACGGCGTGATGCGATCCAGCGTGTCGATGCGAAGCCATTTCAATCCTCGGTGTTGGGTACCACGTCGTTCAGCGTCGCTAGCTCATTCATCTGACGCATCAACTCGAGTTGAGGATCTCCTCGTCGAATGTACGCACCAAAATGTCATCGTCACTGGACGATCCATCGCTGTCGACTAGACGACGTCCGGCACCGCTTGGAAGCTCGCGACCCCTCGGCGACCGAACGA
>NW_003305849.1:0-2762 GCF_000142945.1 Phytophthora infestans T30-4
CAGCCTTGGAGCGTGTCTTAGCACCGCTCTTAGCAGTGCCACGAGGCATGTTAACGGTCGAAGTGGAGACCTTGACGAAGAGCGCACAGGTTGCTGCTCGAGGCTCTAACTGTAAAGTGAGCCTCCGCCGCGCTCGCGCGGCCGAGTCGATGGTTTTCGACTTTGAGAATGAGAGTTTGTGACGAACATCTCTTCATTCTGATTGGTCGGTAAACCGAACCTAAGTGGGGGAGGATGTAACGGGGTACGTAGCACTAAGTGTACCCTGGTTACATGAAGTGTGACACTTCACACTTCAGGAGTATGACATGTCATACTCCGGGATATTTGGTACAAGGTACCAAGGTCATTCAAAACCAACCATTGGTTAAATGACATTGCATTACTATAGGTAACTGATAGTTTGTATTAACCTCAAACTTAACCTACCTATAAATATACTCAGTTTACAATCTACCTTATTTAGGTCACTTCGCTCCCACACTCGATCCACTCTTGTATAGTATATCCCATATCCATCTTAGTGAATCCAGGTAAGGGTGGATCCGAGGTAAGTCTTGGTGGATCTTGCCTTCTCGTACATCGCTCATACCAGATCCATCGGCATTCCATACGGGGTGCTGCTCGTCATGGCTAATCCACCATAGGCAACTTGTACCCGTGCCAGCCAACCCAAATCCTCTCTAATCACTTCAAATCGTCACTGATTCGGGATAGTGACCTCGCGTCAGGCCCATTCTCTTATTTCTGAGAAAGCACTTCACCACAATCGCCTCCTGTACGTTGTCGGCGCTGCACAACAGCGTTCACGGCGTGCATTACCAGCATCCACAACCGCTTTCTCCCCTTCGTGACATATGTCTCCCGCCAAGCGTACCGGCAAATCGTCGGGCAAGGCCCCATCCACCACCCCTCCGGTCAGTCCGTCTTCCATGTCGCCCACCGATCTGCGGGTTCTAGCCCAGGCTCTTTCCGATCAGGTGCAAGCCTTGACGGCGGGATTTCAGTCACAGTTGTTTTCTGTTGAGGTTAGGGCCGGGACCGCCTCTCCATCGTGCTCTCTATAAACTAATAATGAAGAGACACGGTATTTTTGACTCTAATAAATAATGTACTAAAATGTCTGGAACATTTTAGTACGATGAATGGTAGCGGCAATTCTAGACTATGTTTCTGAATGCCGCATACTAATTTCTTGTTAGTAGCCCGCTACTTTCTTAAACATTAATCTTACTTCTTCATTTACCGAGTCCACCACAAGCTCTTCTTCTTTTACCAAGTCCAACACAAGTGTCTTCTCCTTTTACCAAGTCCAGCACAAGTGTCTTCTCCTTTTACCAAGTCCGACACAAGCGTCTTCTCCTCCTACACTCAAGACTTCCTCTCCACTATGGCCGCCTAGACCACTCTACTTTTGTCCTCACTCCATTCCCCCTGTGCTGCCCTAACAACTCTGCGCTAATCATCCCTCCAACAAATGGCAAGCTATTTGTTTTGTCATTAATGAGTGAGCGTCGGCAATCACATAAGGATACGGTACATTCCTGTTTCACCGGCTCTATCTATATTTGCCAGGCTTTTTGCGTGGGACCTACGAAGTAGGAAATAACGGCGAAAATTGGCCATTCGGACATTATTGTCTACAGCGATCCTTACAGAAGATCAGAGGCCTTACGTAGGCCTTGTCAGTGCTGGTAAAGTCCATGCATTTCGACCAATCGTTAAAAGTCCGCCCAGGTCGTTTTGACAGAAGGTGGACTGATTGTTTAATGATATGGCTTAAGTTATAATTAGTCAATTAAAAAGTAGATGCTATGAGTCTCAGTTTTATTAGCGAAGAAGAAGCCAACCGAGAAGCGTAGCATGGCCTGGACCTAAACGACTACCAATTGATAGTCCTAGTGTTGGTGAAGACTCTCGCGTATCTGATTGAACAATGCTAGAGCCCTTCTAAGGTGCTGCCACGGACGCAGAGGCGGGGGTGCTCTTCACCGTGAGTGCTACTGATAAGCTGCGGATTTCGCTATGGATTATTGCTTTGGAAGGGACGCTGTTGGAGCAAATGGTCGAGGCGTAGCTGGCGCTGTGTCCGAAACACGGAAGTGCTTCGTGCCATTTCGGATAAAGACAAATATGAACGCAGCGCACAGGTCGCCAGTCTCGCTGCGTGAGGCTTGTGACGGCTAGTACACAGAGGGCGTCATGGTCGTGAACGTCGATGAAAGCTTCATTAGGTCGCAACCGGGCATCTTGCCGGAGAACGCTTTGCTTAGCTTCGTGAGCGCTGAAGGTAGCGATGGGTGCGCAGACGAAGTGCTCGGCGACCAGGTTGAGGATATGGAAGTGCGTGTTTTTCGTTGTGGTGTCACTGTAGCTATTATGACGTGAAGTGGACCACATTGATCCTTGGGGCGAAGAACAATGGACGAGTCTGGACATACTCGGCCAGAACTTGGCGAAAATGACGTCACACTTAAAAACCCAGAAATTACCAGGATGGGTCAAAGATTTGAGCACTGTACTTGACGCATTTGAGAAGGTTTATCCAACCAGAACCCCGAAAGCACTGGCCGAGTACGTTTCTGATATCTCTGTTTCTATCGACCAAATCTCTAATAAAATTGTGTGTAGATTGTGTAAAGGTACCAATACTAACAGAAAGCTTGTCGAAAATGAAGATCAAAGCCAGATTCTTACGCCCAGTTCTCAAGATGACAATGAACTTTTGTCACCTGAAGTAGGGAGTATTTCTGGTGAAACTC
>NW_003305850.1:0-2763 GCF_000142945.1 Phytophthora infestans T30-4
GCCGGTCCAAGGCATGTGGTGTGCCACGTGGGACGCGGTGCCCAGAGGGGGCAAGAGATACTGACCGTCAGAGAGAAATGACGGCTGGAGTCGTTTTTTGGCCGACCCCAAAGCTGGAGAGATTGGGTGAGATGGGTGTTCATGAGAACCTGAGATCACTCGAGAGGAGCTGAACTCCTCCTCGGTCTTGGACGAGAACGTCCTGGAAGACCTAAACAAGCAGCGTCAGACGCGCTTGGGTTCTGAGATCTTTAAGAACCCCAAGGAGCCAGTGTATCCTTTGGTGACGGAGTATGCGGACGTCGTGAACAAACACCCACCGACCCAACTCCCACCGGATCGAGTCGTACGGCACAAAGTATTGTGTCACGAGGCAATGGCCTCTCCCGCGCGAACAGTGCGAGGTCATTGGTGCCTTCTTCGCCGCGAAAGCGAAGGCAGGCATGGTGCGGGAGTCGAAATCCCCGCACTCGACGCTGCCTTTCTGCGTTCGGAAGCCGAACGGAAAGTGGCGTCTGGCTCACGCTTATAACAAGTTGAACAGCGCAACGGTGCCAACCCAAACTCTAATCCCACGAAAGGATGTGTTGTTAAACAGCATGACCGGGAGCGTACTGTACAGTGCGCTGGATTTGGTAGACAGATACTACCAGATCCTAATGCGGGAGAGTGACATCCCGCTCACCGCGGTAAGCACTCCAAGCGGCATGCTTTGGGAGTGGCTCGTCATGCCGCAGGGCTTGTCTAACGCCCCGGCGACGTTCAATCACCTGGTGACGCAGCTGTTCCGCCCTTTGCGTACCTTCGTACAGACGTACTTCGACAACATATTCGTCCATAGCCGTGCCGAGGGAGGCAAGCCGGCCATGGAGGTGCATCTAGGACACCTCCGTCGAGTGTTGGACGTGATGCGAGCGAACAAGCTCTACGCCAACATTGACAAGTGTGTTTTCGCGTCACCAGAGATTAAAGTTCTCGGTTGCTTTGTAAGCAACGTGGGCGTTCGGGCTGACCCAGACAGGGTCAAGGCCCATAGCAGCATGGCCGACTCCCCGATCCCAGAAGGATCTTCGAAAGTGGTTGGGTTTGGCCAACTACCTTCACACGTACAGCGCTGGGTACGCGGGCTTCGCTAAGCCCTTGTCGAGCTTCCTTCAGAAGGACGTCGACTGGCGCTGGGAGCAAGAGCACCAGGATGCTTTTGACAGCATCAAGGCCAGTCTCCAAGAGGCCCCTGTCCTGGCCCTGCCGGACGAGACGAAGCCGTTTAGCGTCGTCTGCGATGCCCCCGATTACGCCATCGGATGTGCATTGCTGCAGGCCGACACGGCTGAACAGGAACGAGTCATCTCGTTCCAGTCCAGGCAGCTCAAAGCCGCCGAGCGGGACTACCCTGTCCATGACAAGGAGCTCCTGGCAATGAAATATGCCCTTGTGAAGTTCCGTGTTCACCTTCTGGGCTCTAGGCCCTTTGTGATCTACACAGACCACGCGTCCTTGAGGACGGCGACTAACTTGCCTCACCTCTCCCAAAGGATGGCGAGGTGGCTGTCCTTCTTCGCAGAATACAACTTCCGCGTCGAATACAAGCCGGGCAAGCTCAACGTGCTTGCGGACGCCCTCTCTCGGCGTCCCGACTATGAGTTGGCCCACATCACGCGGGTGACAACGGATCTATATGAGCGGATACGCATGGCGTATCGGGACGATGAGGCTGTCGCGACTATCGTCAAGTTCCTTAAGGCCGGAACGAGCGCGAAGTTCGACTGGCTCTCGTCGCGACAGCGCTCACGGCTCCACCGATATGAGTTGAAGGAGGGCCTCCTCTACTATCGGGTGGAGCCCACTGATCCTCCACGGGTGGTCGTACCCAACGACGAGAATCTGAAGTTCGACATCCTCGCGGAGGCGCATGACGCGCCCTCCAGCGGCCACTTGGGCCGCGAGAAGACCTTTCTGTCGGTCTCTCAGTCCTTCTGGTGGACCCACATGTACAAGTGGGTCGCCCGGTACGTCAAGACATGTAAAACATGTCAGCGGGTTAAACCCGCAGGGCACTCTTCGGCTCCACTACAGAGCCTGCCCGTACCGGCTGATTGTTGGAAGTCGATGAGTCTTGACTTCATCTTTGGGCTTCCCGCCGACGGACACGGCAACACCGGAATTTTGGTGTTCGTGTGTCGGCTGAGCAAGATGGTACATCTTGCTCCAGTTCCCGTCACTGTGACGGGCGAACAAACCGCAAGGTTGTTCGTCGATGGCGTGTTCCGCTATCACGGTCTCCCGGAGACGATTGTCTCGGACCGAGACCCGCGGTTCACTGCTGCGTTTTGGAAAACGCTGTTCCCTTTACTGGGAACTCGTCTGCAGATGTCCACTGCGGATCATCCGCAGACAGACGGCCAAACAGAGCGCGTCAATCGAGTGCTCGAGGACACTCTGCGCAGTGTGTGCGCGGCAGCGCCACGTACGTGGTCGACGCAGCTTCCAGTTGTTGAGTTTGCGCTCAACAACGCGGTGCACGCGTCCACGGGGTTCACGCCGTTCTACTTGAACGGCTTCCGCCACCTCAGAGTGCCTCTCACTCTTCGAGGAAACACTGACTCCTCTATTCTAAGTGGGGGAGAGGCTCGGAAAGCCCTTTCCTCCCAGGTCTCGGATGTGAGGGTCAGTTTTCGCTGCGGAAACCGGTGGAATCCCTTTATGGATAACAAAGCTGAATATTTGTCAGCAGGGTCCCGCGATGCCCATGGCAGCTGGCCC
>NW_003305851.1:0-2763 GCF_000142945.1 Phytophthora infestans T30-4
TGAACGGGGAAACCCATTTCCTCCAAATGTCGTTTCGTCATGAACGGGAAATCTCATGCTCGGAACGCCGTGTTCCTCTGACCGGGAACTCCATCTTCGACCGCCTCCTCGGAATTGCGGGGAGCCCCTTGTTTTACGGCCAAGTTGTTTACAACCCTCGCTTCGCAGCGAGGGGTTTTCGCGCAACAGCCCTGTGCAAGACATACAGAGAGGGGTCATCGCTCGCTCTCTGCTCACCCGGCATTGTGGACAGCCGGTCCACGACCCTGACATGGGGGCCAGTCTTTCTGGCAACCAGGGGTGTGTGTGAACAACTCACTCACATCGGAAGCCAGAGCGGTGTTTCACCGACCGAGCCAACCATTCAATCTCTGGTTGATATCGTGACACCCACGGGATACCCAAGATGCAGTCGAACGCGTAGTTCCATCTCAATCACGAGGAAGTCGTCGTTGCTGCGGAAGCCGTCGAATGTGTACGGCAAACGTGATCTCGCGCCGAGCAACGCGGCGTGGCTTTCCGTCAGCAAGTTTGACGACGACCTGACCTCGACCATTACGGACTGCGATCTCTCTTGGACGCATCGATAAACACGATTCACGAAAGAAGTTATTCGACGCTCCTGAGTCCAGGAGTGCGCGAAGTGGTCGCCGGGCGCCGGCGACATGAAGACTGACGATGATCAGCCTCGAGTCGCCCGACGTGGTGGTGGCATTAAAGTGTGCGTGGAGCACGGGAGGGCTAGAAGGTTGGGTAGCCACCGGTGGACCCGGACCTCCGTTCCAGCCAGTAGGGCGCCCGCACTTACTGGCCCTGACCGTTTTTTGACTGAACGGCAGGTGAGACTTCGGCGGTGTGCGCGAATACCGGCGCTGGCGCGCGGCATTCCGCCGCGCGATGACCGATCTTCCGGCAGCGGAAGCAAGTGAGCGGGTGATTAGGACGGCCGTTGGGCCCACGAGAAGTCGACTGACGGTGACTATTCGACGCGTCAATCGCGTCGATCTCCATGGGCTCGGGGGCTGACTCACGAGCTGCCGTAGACATCGCGCGCGCGTAAGACGCCGCCACTACGTAGTCTTCGCGTAATGCGAGGACGAATGCTTCCTCGAGAGAGGAAGGTTCCGCTCGGGTCAGGCAGTACCGTGTCATGCCTTCACGCATGCCAAATACGAATACATGGACCTGCGATGCTGTGTCAATCGGATTTGTCACGATGCATGACGCGAGGTGGCGAGTCTTTTGAACGTAGTCGCGCATAGTCATTTTACCTTGACGAAGGGCGAAGAACTCGGCACGCACGCGGGACTCGTCTTGAGGGGGTGTGGTAAAGTGCTTTCTCAGAAATAAGAGAATGGGCCTGACGCGGGGTCACTATCCCGAATCAATGACAATTTCAAGTGATTAGAGAGGATTTGGGTTGGCTGGCACGGATGCAAGTTGCCGGTGGTGGATTAGCCATGGCGAGCAGCACCCCGTATGAAATGACGATGGATCTGGTATTAGCGATGTACGAGAAGGCAAGATCCACCAAGACTTATCTCGGATCCACCCTTACCTGGATCCACTTGGGTGGATATGGGATACGCTATGTACGGGTGGATCGAGTGTGGATCCTATGAAGGAATGGTGGTAGGTGCCCTCTGAAGGTGGATCTAGTAGCCACGACTAATGAGGAGTCAAGATCCACCGCGATGTACCCCGGATCCCATACTTCCGAGTTCGGATCCAAGGAGGGAGGATCCCGCCTGGAGGGACCTGGATCCAGGGTATAGGGATGATGGATGCAGTGGATCTCGAACTTTCGTGGGACAATGGAGATCACAGACGGTTGCGAGATGATGTTGGATGATTGGAGAGCTCAGATCCACGACGAGTGTGCACTTACAGTGAAGTGGATCCAAGCGACCTGGATCCGGATGAGTGTACCCAAAATAGGGTGACCAGGATGATTACGTCATGGATCCGGTGGATCAGAAGATAACACAGCTGGGGTGATGGGTCAAGGGAAGAAGGGACATGCAGCCGAGCCTGGTAAGGGATTTAGCAGATGAAAGACATAGAAGGTAGAAATCCAGGCAGGTATAGGCTTAAATATCAATACAGTCCTCAATTTGCACAGTATCACGCAAGTGCCTTCCCGCCCTCAAGAACCGGAACTATATTGGCCGTACGAGCTAGGAGAAGGTTGGGAATTGCGAATCTAGTGTTGGTAGTGATAACTGGATAATACATTGGCCAGATCCTACAACCTAGTGAGCTTTTCCTTTACTTGTGCAGATCCGACAGGTTAACCGAATTTACTACTTGGTCGGTTACACCCTAGAGGTTCTCAACTCTCAAGATCCCGTCACAGGAGGCGGCAAGTACGACTTAAAGGACAACACAAAGGCAAGGAAACACACCCGCAAGGCAACCCTACGGCCAGATCCACGATCTAGGCCCCGGATCCATAAGCTCGAATATTCGCTTAGGATACGGAACCATCCACGGACGCAGAGTGAAGATTTTCCACTGCTGCTCCACCCCATCCCCACGTCTCGCCAAGACGCTCAAGCTTCACCACTTGAACTCTTCGGAAGTTACCGAGAGAGCAAGATCCCGCCCTACCGACGGGTACACAAGGTGAGGAAAGTTCAGCAGAACACGGATCATCGGGGGACCCCCTCCGTTAGTCGGTGTCTGGGTGCAGTTGGTAAGCTGGATCCGGCAATCTCGCAGATTTGCTGATCCCGCTACACCACATTCCAATTTACAAAAGCG
>NW_003305852.1:0-2764 GCF_000142945.1 Phytophthora infestans T30-4
ACGTTTTAGAGACCGGAGTCGTTTTGGGTTTGGCTTTCGGGGAAGCTCGATTTTGCTTACGGGGACGGGGGGATCCGGTGCTAGGAGCGGGAGACGCACTACGCAGACGTTTCGCAACTGATGGATCTGCCCCACTTACAGACGGGAGAGGAGCAGAGACGCTGGCAGTACGAGAAGGTCCCGACAAGGGAGGAAGGGGATCCGAAACGGCAGCTGTCACCAGTGCTAGTCGTCGACGAGCCAAATCCCGCTCCGATAAGCCACGATCGCGCTCCAGGACCAGCTGTTGCTGCTGAGTTTGGGCTGCAGCGAGTTGATCCCGGAGTTTCGCGGCGGTCGCATCGGCTTCTTTCAATTTGTCGCCTGGATGGTACAATAACGTAGTGGATTTGGTGCTACTAGCAAGGACTAAAAGAGGATCACGTACTCGTGCGGCGAAGCTTGGATTCCAGCTCTGTTTGTGCACGCCTGGCAGCTGCCCACTCGGTAGCCGCCTTGTCCCGCTGGAGTTCGCTGTCCGCCAGTTTCGCTTGGATCTCGTCGCGTAATTGAGTTATACGCACGAAACTCCTCCGAGCGCGTATCTATCCTTCCGGGCAGACCGCTTTTCTCGAAGCGACTCCCTGGTATCCCTGCAAACTCTCTCCAGTAAGCTGAGCCCAGAGCTTACATCCGGCGACGAGGGAGGTGGATTTGGCGCGGGAGATCCTCCACGCGCCGACCCTAAGGTGGATCCGTCATGGGTGGATCCCACATAGTCGTTGGTCACCACCTCCTCTTGGGTCAGACGCAACTCGTCACGGAGTCGGTCCAAGCTCTCGTCCATGGCTGCCCTAGCAGTCTGAGAATCCTCCAGATTTCGCTCGAGGTCGTGGATCCGGGATTGGAGCTGGTGGATCTCAGATCCGGCGAGCGTCATCTCCCTAAGGAGGTGGTCATTATCGTCCCGCATGCTATCTCGTTGACGGGAGGCGTGATCCAGCCGTCCGGTCAGGTCGCGGATCTCGACCGCCTGATCAGCCAGCAAGAGTCGTAGGTCCTGCGACCAAGAGGCCGCACGGTGCTCCCACCCCTGGATCTCCATAGCCTGGTCATGGACCTGGGCTCGCAAGGTTTGGAGTTGGGTGGCGTGCAAAGACGCAGCTTGGCCTTGGGCATCTTGAGCCGTCTGGAGCTCCGCCGTCAAGGTTTGCACCTGATCGGAAAGAGCCTGGGCTAGAACCCGCAGATCGGTGGGCGACATTGAAGACGGACTGACCGGAGGGGTGGCGGATGGGGCCTTGCCCGGCGATTTGTCAGTACGCTTGGCAGGAGACATGTGTCACGAAGAGGAGAAGGCGGTTGTGGATGTCGGTAGTGCACGTCGTGGACGCTGTTGTGCAGCGCCGACCACGTACAGGAGGCGATTGTGGTGAAGTGCTTTCTCAGAAATAAGAGAATGGGCCTGACGCGGGGTCACTATCCCGAATCAGTGACAATTTCAAGTGGTTAGAGAGGATTTGGGTTGGTGGCACGGATGCAAGTTGCCGGTGGTGGATTAGCCATGACGAGCAGCACCCCGTATGAAATGACGATGGGTCTGGTATGAGCGATGTACGAGAAGGCAAGATCCACCAAGACTTACCTCGGATCCACCCTTACCTGGATTCACTTAAATGGATATGGGATATACTATACAAGGGGGGATCGGGTGTGGATCCTATGAAGGAAGAATGGTCGGTGCCCTCTGAAGGTGGATCTAGTAGCCACGGCTAATGAGGAGTCAAGATCCACCGCGAGGTACCCCGGATCCCATACTTCCGAGTTCGGATCCATGGAGGGAGGATCCCGCCTTGAGGGACCTGGATCCAGGGTATAGGGATGATGGATGCAGTGGTTCTGGAACTTTCGTGGGACAATGGAGGTCACAGACGGTTGCAAGACGATGTTGGACAATTGGAGAGCACGGATCCACGACGAGTGTACACTTACAGTGAAGTGGATCCAAGCGACCTGGATCCGGATGAGTGTACCCATAATAGGGGACCATGATGATTACGTCATGGATCCGGTGGATCTGAAGATAATACAGCTGGGATGATGGGTCAGGGGAAGAAGGGACATGCAGCCGAGCCTGGTAAGGGATTTAGCAGATGAAAGACATAGAAGGTAGAAATCCAGGCAGGTATAGGCTTAAATATCAATACAGACTCCAATTTGCACAGTGACACGCAAGTGCCTTCCTGCCCTCAAGAACCGGAACTACATTGGCCGTACGAGCTCCGAGAAGGTTGGGAATTGCGAATCTAGTGTTGGTAGTGATAACTGGATAATACATTGGCCAGATCCTACAACCTAGTGAGCTTTTCCTTTACTTGTGCAGATCCGACAGGCTAACCGAATTTACTACTTGGTCGGTTACACCCTAGGGGCTCTCAACTTTCAAGATCTCGTCACAGGAGGCGGCAAGTACGACGCAATGGAACTACAAAGGCAAGAGAACACACCCGCAAGGCAACTCTACGGCCAGATCCACGATCTAGGCCCCGGATCCATAAGCTCGAATATTCGCTTAGGATTCGGAACCATCCACGGACGCAGAGTGAAATTTTTCCACTGCTGCTCCACCCCATCCCCACGTCTCGCCAAGACACTCAAGCTTCACCACTTGAACTCTTCGGAAGTTACCGAGAGAGCAGATCCCGCCCTACCGACGGGTACACAAGGTGAGGAAAGTTCAGCAGAACACGGATCATCGGGGGACCCCCCCCCTTTGTCGGTGTCT
>NW_003305853.1:0-2764 GCF_000142945.1 Phytophthora infestans T30-4
GCATTAAACTTTATGTACCCATACGTGGATAGCACAATACAGTACAAACCGTCACTATTAGCCCTTCTACATAGTCATCAATCGGTGCACTCTTCTTACCCTTGCGAGGGACACGCAGCGACCAAGCTTTGGCACTCCCGTTTTCCCCCTGACCACACAGCGGCTGATCTCCCCCCTTCGCGCTTATCTGCTGGTGCTTGAATGAGAACTGTTGCAGTATTGGAGGAGAAAGTTGTTAGTTCAGGGCATTGCTAGTTTGAAATGGGGTTGCAACTTCGAGGTGATGCTTAAGTAGGAAGGCGTTGTCCGTTAAGAAATTTGTTGGTGGATGCTTCCTGTCTCTTGCATTGGTGCTGGTGCGCCACTCTAATTTGGAGCCTGTATAATTCTCTAAATTTTTTATTCAGAGTCCACCCCGGGATTGCTCTGAGGTCAGATTATTCTTAGAAATAATTTCCTTCTATATCCGATTAAAATAATAACAATTTTACAGAAAAAATACTTCTTTAAATTAGTACAGTACTGCACCCCGTTTTCGCGGGGGTGGACCAAATAGGATTTGCAAAAAAGTAGATTTTAGCATACAAACAATCTCTTTTACGGAATATTTTACCGGTAATATAAAATGTTAGCAGGTTGTATTATATGTCATACAACGTGCAGATGAGTCAACATCCACAGATTTTCTCGCTATCTACATGGTACACTACGGTACCCAGTTTTCGCGCCTTTGGACCTTTAATAAACTTCCGGATGTGATGATCCTGAATTGGCTTTAGGACTTGAATCACACTTTAGCTTATTTAGATACTTTGATTAGTACCAAGGTCGTCCGAGGCCAACCATTGGCAGATGTCATTGCTTTTCTATAGGTGACTTATAGTTTGATTATTTAGCTCAAGCTTAGCCTATTTATAAATATACTCAGCTTACAGCTTACCTTAAATTGGTCACTTCGCTCCCTTAGGAAAAAATGGGGCCTGTGAACTTCTGTTCACTGAGCATTTGTATACTCTCGGAAGCCAACTTCCTCTAGCGCAAGGTGCTGTGTGACCCCGTCACAGTAACGAGGAGTTGTCTTCAGCAAAATCCCCCGTAAAGACGCCTATATCGCCATTTAAACAGAAAACTATTTACTTATTCTTGCCTTGCTGAAGATACACTTCCGTTAACGTCCAGCGGTGGTCCCGGGATATCAGTTTTCAATTTGCTCGTTTATGACCGCAGCTTCAGCAACACGAACATGCGCGCGGGCTTTCTGCTATTAGCCACTTTGCGGCTTGCAAGTATCGACACTACGTCGCTTTCCTCAAAATATGCCGTCAAGAGGAAATTTGACGCCACGAACCCGGGCCCCAACGAAGCGCAAGATATCCCCACAAAAAATCGTATTAGAGCGCTGTCCAAAAAGAAAATAGATCGTTTTTATCGTCAGTTTGTTTAGAATGTTGCACGAAAAAAAAACAAGGCAGCAGTTTGTCTCGTTTTACGACGGCCAAATGAAATAAACGCGGCGCCAATTTCTTCTAGGCATCTTCTAATTGTTTTCGTTGCAGCTTTAACGGCGGCAAGGTGACGGAAGCTCAGCGAAGACTTGCTCTGTACACACGCCTCCATCGAGGGCGCTTGGACCTAAACGATGGACATGGGTATCTACTACTAGTACAGTAGTAGCAAAAAAGCGATGGTCTAGCACTAAGTTCAGACTTCCTAGTTGTGGCAGAAGGTCTGGGGAGCCGCAAATATCAGCTGTGCGCTATGAGCGAGCAGCAAGAGGACATGCTAATGGAAGGTTGAGATGATAGACGCCTGGAAAACGATCTAATCGCTACTGACGGCCGTCAGGTGGTACCTGCCAATTGTGATTTAGGCACTGGCGTACGAGATGTGGTGTGATGGAGGCCGCTGCTGCTGCTGAAAATAATTTTGGCTCTGACCAGAGTGATGAACAAGATTTCGAGTGAATGGATGTCGTTGATGCAGGTGCTTCTATCAACGATGGGGAGCTACTGGCTATCTGCTTGCTTTGCATTCTACTTGTCGTGGTACTTGGACAACTGGACTGCAGATCGATCCGTGGTCCTCGTACGGAGACTGGCGTTGTGCGAACGGACTTCTTTTGTACCTTGAAGGTTCAGCGTTCGTGTACAGCCTACAAGAAAGTGCTGCGATGCAGCCCAAAATCATTTGACGCATTACAGGAGCTGTTCGAATTATTGTACTATCAAAACTATGGCTATCCCGATAATAATATTCAGTACCATTTTGATTTACGTATTATGAGAAGGAATGCGGAAAAAAGGGCGATGACATCGGTCGCAGTTAGGAATGTCACGGACTGCAACTGGGGTCTATATCAAACGTCTCGAAGACCTCCTATACGACACGATGCACGAAGTCATATATTTTCCAGCTTGCTCTGCTGCGGAGGAATGGGAAGATCTGGTAAACAGATTCGTTAGTCAAGGGAGCGACTACCCTGATGTCGCCTGTGCTTCTGACGGAACCATAATTCAAACGCGGCTTCCACGTGACCACATGGTACGCGCTTTTGCTTTAATTTAATTCTATTTAGAATTAACGCCGACGTGTTCCATAACTCTGGCCAGTCAATATGGAACCAATCGGAAAAGTGGAGGTCATACCGCGCATTCAACGTTCCGGATTCCTCTCAAACTAACAGAGACGTCGACGTGCAGCCTTTCATGGCAGAGCCAAAAAGCCGAATTGATTCGTAGCGCGAGTTTGATCATTTGGGACGAAG
>NW_003305854.1:0-2766 GCF_000142945.1 Phytophthora infestans T30-4
TCTTCTGTTTTTTTTTTTTCTCCTTTTTCTCTTTTTTTTGTTAGCACACTGCTGTATTCGCGTCTCGTGAGTGCTCATGTCTCCCCCAGTATGAGGCTCTGGGTCGTCGCCCCACGCGCGCGGGCTAGTTGCCTACAGGCGGCGGGGGTTCTACTCCCACTATGCCGTCTCGAGTTGATCTATGGCTGTGAGGTACACAGGCCGTCATAGCCGCTAACACACGGACCTAGATGCCGACCCACGTCCTACGTGGTGTCCCCTGGTCTTCATCTTCGTCTCCCATTTTCCCACTGCGGCGACGTACGCGCCCCGACCATGTTCATCCTGCTTAAAAACTTCGCTGGTCCTCCTTGTCTTTTTCTTGTCAACCGAGCCAGCGGTATTTACCGCCGGCTCGATGACGTAAACCACCCAGAATACCGGTTAAGACAGCTTCTGGTTTCCAAATAATTGTTGTTTTATTGCACAATTTAGTTAGCGCTACTTGTGTCGCGACTTGGGCCCTGCAGTCACGACAGTGCACCGCTGTTCGTTCAGTACGCACGGGACGACAAAAAATATCAACGTTGATGTTGCATTGGATGATAGCCCCTACCTGAGACTTCAGCGTACACAGCGGAGGCGTCTGCATAAGCAGCAGAAGCGCCTACGATTTTTTTGTTTCGCGCGGACGAAAATCCCTTCTTCAGCGCCACATTGGCCACGTTCTTGCGGGTCTTAATTTCCTGGTGGTATGTGGATCGGTTCGTGCTGCCTCCATTCGTGTGTCCCCCTTTCGACGCTTTGGATATGCCTCCAGAATAAATTGACCCTCCTCCAAAACTGCTTTCGCTGGTTTTGTTGTTGTTGACGTTCCTACTGCTAAAGGAATATTTGCGGGTTTTGACATGAGTGACGCCACCCATTCCTCTTCCACCCGCGACGTTGTTGATCGGCGGTAATTCGTCTTCGCTTGCATCGTGTGCATAGTCTTTTGTGTCGGTCAGAGCCTGTGGTCCATGTGATCTTCACAAAAACAAGAGCAAAGTTAGCTCGGTGTATCCTCAGCAGGCATGCAAGCAAACTATAACTTACCCATTCTGGATTGACGGCAATGGTGTCTTATCATCTGAATTGTCGTTGCTTTTGCGTTGCTTGGAGGCCATAGAGAGTCCAACCGAAGGATGTTGTTGTGGTTGGTGTCGACTGCCTACGTGCAGATGGGTAATATGTGTGAGTAGGCGTATTTACTCCAGCTACACTGGGATTCCTCACCGATCTACGCATATTTCGTAGCATCATTGATACTGACCCGTCTTCCGTACAGCTTATATTAGCTTTGCAGCCACGCGCGCCTCCGATTCGTGTCATTTTGGGAGCAATGCGCTCAAACGAGATTATAGACAGAACCTTTCCGGGTAAGATGGTGCTCTTCTTGCAGATCACGTTAAACCCTGGTCGTGTCTACCATAACATGTGAGCACTAAGGATACTGTGTGCGGTGTTGTTTTGGAACGTACAGTAATATACGTAGATCACAGTATACATGTACGATATGTTGCTTCGCTTTGAGTAGAAATTCTAAGCCCACCGCAGCGCAGCGGAGGTAGTCGGCCCTCTCTACACCAACCAACCATGCCCTAGCGTCCGCGCCAGACCGCTAGTCTTAAACATCTATTGCAGCAACCTGTCTGTCCGTCACACTAAATTGTCGTGCCTGTCACGCTTTTCCGGACAAATCATTGGATAAAATAACTTAAATATTTCTACTGGTTGCCGAGCGCAGCGAAGGTGGCTTTAATTGGTTAAAACTAGATTGTGTAGTTGCATCAATAAATTCAGGTGTTTCCCAGTTTACATATGGGGATTTGCACAAGGCTTTACATTATCCAAAGGCATCGTTTAGATATTATGTACTTTTTCATAATGCATGTTGCTATTGATATTTGAGTACTAAACGGAGGGCAGGGTGCTTATCGTACACGTAGGCAAGCGTGTTTCCGAGGACATGGTTTAAGTATACTAAATACTATGTACAGTAGGATCTGCGTGTTACACCGACTAAAATGATAATTTCAATTTTTTATTGTAAAAATATTAGCATTAATAAGTTATCTGAGTGGGTTTCTGGTATTGCTAAATCGTATATGTTACATGTACAGCAGTAGCCGGTCGTGTGGACTGGCCGTAAGAACAAAGCTGTGCTTATAAACGTTGTCACTTGATTCACAAAGATAGATAGTTTTAGATTGACGTGTGAGCAAAAGAAGTTATATGTGCTGATGACAATTACTACTGTAAGCGAATTGAGCTTGACCATTGTTTTCTAAGCGTGTTTTTAGACAACAAAATTCTGATAGGTAGACGCGTTGCCGGCAAGGGCGTAGAAAAAGGTTTTACATGCAGCGGTAAGATAGCAGCACAACATGAGAGGTATCAATAATGGTTACGATAAGTAGGCCCGTAAAGAAACGTTAATCAACTTAGAGCCTAATCTACGTTTAACCATCCTGGAATCATCGTTTAAGTATCAAATAAAAATACCGCCGTCAACAACAACAACAGCAAGGCGTCTTGCGACGCATCGTTATATCCAAAGGCTATAACCATAACAGGCACAGATTCGAGTGTCTAATGACTAATTCTGAATCAGCACGAAATGAACACACTTCATGGCATAAAAAATGCTACAGTTTTAATTTTTTTATTAAATATTCAAACTGTAACACTTATAATTTCTTTCAAAGTAGCGAGTTTGGCATGCGAAGTGGTTAATAGTCAGTTATT
>NW_003305855.1:0-2766 GCF_000142945.1 Phytophthora infestans T30-4
AAACAAACATAAATAGAAAGGGCGAAAGCTCCCTCCTCATAATCATTATTTCCCACGGTTATTTTCGGCGAAAGAAATTTTGGCCGCACGGGGTTTACGCCCTCCGCATGTGGTCGCCACAACCGCGACCGGTAGGGGTGTAGGTCGAGGTCGCGTTTTGTTTTTCGGTTTCTTTTCCGTCCCATGGCGGTAGCCCGGCTGGGAAGTGACAAAACATCCCCCTGCCCGGCCCCCCGCCCCCCGGCTCGAACCAGGACCAAGGGCGCCGAGGAAGATGGTACATCGTCTCGCAACCACCTTCCGGGTTGAAGACCAAAGAGGTTCTTGAACTTCACACAGTGAACTAGGTGTCACTTCACATGCATCTCTGGGCCACGACCCATGATGCCTCGACTCGCAGTCGACCGCGACCTTCGGGTCACGCAGCGGTAGGTCATCGACCCAGATTGATACCACTCAGTGGATTACGCGCCACTCTGCGCTCGTCCTCACCAGGACCCAGCAGCTGGTCATTGACCTGACCTGCACCGCTCCGCGGATAACGTGCCGCACCACGTACGCCCTCAGGGCAAACAGCAACCTCGTTGCTAACAATTTCGGACATACCAATGTCCAGCACTACGGCCGCCTCGGCCTCGTGCTCGCGCCAAAAGCGCTTCTGCTTCCTAGCAGAGGTGGGTTCATGACTCACCAAAGCTCCACTAGGAGCAGGGTGCGACGCACCCAGCGTTTTCGACTTCCAGTCGATCCATGGCTCATGACGTTCCAGCCATGCCATGCCAAGGATGAGGTCATACCTCGCATCCAGGTCTAAGACCAAACAGCGTTCCACGCTATCGAAGCTCTCAAACTTCACTCCAAGGTCGACAGAGACCTTCGACACAGTTACCAGTGTCCCCGTCGCGAGACGGACAGAGATCGTATCTCTCGTTGGCACTTCCAGTGCCTCAGCATACAGCTGACTCCCTTCCAGGGTGGAGCGACGGGCGTAGTTGCCCGAGGCTCCCGAGTCAATCAAGACTCTCCATGGCTTTGCAAAGCCCTTCACGTTCGCTTGAACGACCAGCAAGCCCGGCTTGCACACACTCTTCTCGTCAGAGAGCTCAGCTCTCTTCGGGGCTGAGCCCCGTTGTCCTCTACCTCTTCGAGGCACAACAGAACTCAGTTCTTCCCCAGTAGGCCGCCCCGCGCATACTGGGAGTTGCCGTTTCCCGGCGATGACCCGGAGGGTTGGCTCGCCGGAGCCTCGCGCTTCTTGCGCAGAGGGCAATAGGCCCTCAAGTGCTTAGTGCTATTGCACACAAAGCATCGGCGGATGCCGGCGCGCTGCTCCGCAGCAAGAAGCTCCGCTTCTTCATCTTCAGCATAGCTGAGGTCCATCGGCTCTGGACCGCTCGAAGAGCTTGCGCTACCAGCGCTCCAACCAGGTCGCGCCGACCTGAAGTTGTGCTCGGCATTCAATGGCACATCTCCCCCGCCTCTTCAAAAGAGTTAGGGGTGTACACGGAAACACTTCTGTTCGAGCTGCGCTCCACACGCAAGTCCCTCTCATGTAACACGCGTCCACGCTGAAACAGTTTCGCGGAGAGAGTTCCACCGCCCATTTCGCGCGAATAGAGATTCTCAACTCTTGGACATAGTCCAATAAATCCTTCTTACCCTGGCGGGTAGCAAGGAACTTTGACCGGACACGGTACGCCTGATTAGGCGGCGCGAACACGCGCGAAAGCTGTTGTTTCAGCTGATCCCAAGTGGGAAATGCAGCGTCAACAGACGTGCCGCACGTTAGTGCCCATTCGCGAGCGCGACCTCCAAGCCTGGAGATAGCCAGCGCCACGCGCTGATGCTCAGACTGGAGCAGGGCCGATCCCATGGCCATCTCGACCTCACGGGTCCAGAGAAGGAGATTCTCTCCATCCTTCCCCTCGAAGGTTTTTACGCTCACCATGAGCGGTTTCAGTCTCATAGACTCTTCACGCGTCATCGACGCCGCCGCCGTTGCGGCGCTCATCTTCTCTTGGACATGCTGCAAGAGCGCGTTCTCGTAGCGGGAGAACGATTCCAGCCTGGCAGTGACCGCCTCTGGACCTTGCGATGCAAGATGAGCCACGCCCTCCGGGCCAAGCAAGGCCATAAGCTTAGTAAGCGCGTCCTGCTGCGCCGGGGGCAAATTCGCGAACACGGGGTGTTCCATCCTCGCAGAGGATAAAGTCAACCTACAAGTGCTACCAAGTGCAGCGGGGCTGCCGTAGCTTTAGCGTCAGAGGAAGACGTTCGACTCAAAGAGTCACTGATACTAAGTTCCTTATCCAAAGGACACTTACAGCCCAAGACCAGGGCTCAAAGTTAACACCTTAACTTTTATGCTTCAAAACCAGAAGTGTTTTATTTACTATTATTGCGGCCAAGCCGCCTAGAGGTAAATGTATCTCTTTACCTATCTAGCATAGTTAAACCAAATCAAATGCATAACGTGTGGCTTTCAGCCAACGTACTGAGAGACCTTGTTAACTCTCCAACTTATGTACTGAGAGTTTGTAAACTCTCCGGGTACTTCGTACCCCTGTGTGCTCCACACCATGTAGCCCCGTTACACAGACAGCCCGCGAACGCTCGATTGGCGGCTACATTCAGCTGGTGAGACTTTTGTCTCGATGTTTTTAGCTGTACAACCCGCACGACCTCCACGTTTGCGGTCTCGTATAACGCAAGATATCTTCTATGCACAAGCCGTTTAGCCGTGTTAAGCAGTGTCGACGGTGGATT
>NW_003305856.1:0-2766 GCF_000142945.1 Phytophthora infestans T30-4
TTGTGATCTACACAGACCACGCGTCCTTGAGGACGGCGCACTATACTCGCCTCACCTCTCCCAACGGATGGCGAGGTGGCTGTCCTTCTTCGCGGAATATAACTTCCGCGTCGAGTACAAGCCGGGCAAGCTCAACGTGCTTGCGGACGCCCTCTCTAGGCGTCCCGACTATGAGTTGGCCCACATCACGCGGGTGACAACGGATCTATATGATCGGATACGCATGGCGTATCGGGACGATGAGGCTGTCGCGCCTATCGTCAAGTTCCTTAAGGCCGGAACGAGCGCGAAGTCCGACTGGCTCTCGTCGCGACAGCGCTCACGGCTCCACCGATATGAGTTGAAGGAGGGCCTCCTCTATTATCGGGTAGAGCCCACTGATCCTCCACGGGTGGTTGTACCCAACGACGAGGATCTGAAGTTCGACATCCTCGCGGAGGCGCATGACGCGCCCTCCAGCGGCCACTTGGGCCGCGAGAAGACCTTTCTGTCGGTCTCTCAGTCCTTCTGGTGGACCCACATGTACAAGTGGGTCGCCCGGTACGTCAAGACATGTGAAACATGTCAGCGGGTTAAACCCGCAGGGCACTCTTCGGCTCCACTACAGAGCCTGCCCGTACCGGCTGATTGTTGGAAGTCGATGAGTCTTGACTTCATCTTTGGGCTTCCCGCCGACGGACACGGCAACACCGAAATTTTGGTGTTCGTGTGTCGGCTGAGCAAGATGGTACATCTTGCTCCAGTTTGCGTCACTGGAACGGGCGAACAAACCGCAAGGTGGTTCGTCGATGGCGTGTTCCGCTATCACGGTCTCCCGGAGACGATTGTCTCGGACCGAGACCCGCGGTTCACTGCCGCGTTTTGGAAAACGCTGTTCCCTTTACTGGGAACTCGTCTGCAGATGTCCACTGCGGACCATCCGCAGACCGACGGCCCAAACAGAGCGCATCAATCGAGTGCTCGAGGACACTCTGCGCAGTGTGTGCGCGGCAGCACCATGTACGTGGTCGACGCAGCTTCCAGTTGTTGAGTTTGCGCTCAACAACGCGGTGCACGCGTCCACGGGGCTCACGCCGTTCTACTTGAACGGCTTCCGTCACCCCAGAGTGCCTCTCACTCTTCGAGGAGACACTGACTCCTCTATTCTAAGTGGGGGAGAGGCTCGGAAAGCCCTTTCCTCCCAGGTCTCGGATGTGGGACCAGTTTCGCTGCGGAAACAAGTGGAATCCTTTATGGATACCAAGCTGAGCGTTGTCAGCAGGGTCCGCGATGCCATGGCAGCGGCCCAAGATAAACAAAAGGAGTACTCCGGCAAACATGGAGGAGGAAACTTAAGTATATTTAAGGTGGGAGACTTAGTATTGCTAGACACGAGGAACCTACCTCTTGACACTGTCAGCTCTGTCGGCAGCAACAAGATGAAGCACCGCTTCTTCGGACCATTTGCAGTCCTGGCCAGACATGGTGCGTCGTACACTATCGACCTGCCAAAGTCAATGACGACGCACCCGACGTTCTATGTTGGACGTCTTAAGCGGTACTTTGACCCGCAGGTGGTTGCTGACTCGCAGACCCCCCTTGACCCAGCTCCTCGAAGCGAGGGCCGGTCACAGTCGTCGACGAGGGCGTCGGAGCAGGCACCCAAGCCTCGGTCGGGACGGCAAGGCTGCGGTCAAGACCGTACGCCGGAGGGGCTTCATACGAACGGACCCCGGCGCCATACGCCGAGTACGCTGAGTACGCCGGGTACGCACCATACGCGTACGTCTGGGAGTGTGCCGCAGGCGGCTCCGGACGTGGCAACAAAGCCTCGATCCGTCGGATCATGCGAAAGGCCTCGTCCAGATCGGACGAAGAGGCCCGGCGATCCATCCGCAGGTGCAGGCTCGCGACCTCTCGCTCCACCAGGTCCAGGCGACCCGCAAGACGAGCGAGCTCGCCCTGATTCCCGGCCTGGGCGGCAGTATTACCGCCGGTCTCAAGGCCAAGTGCAATCTCAAGCACGAGGACACGTTGACGGAGGCGGTCAACCTCAGGGTCCCGTGTCGGACCCGCATTCGGAGCACTCGGACGAGAGTGGCTCTCGGGAGGCGACGAGTACTCGTACTCGTACGAGGGCACCTCCGCCCCTGCTTGACCGGAATGGAGAAGTCCACTTCCACGTGGAGCGGATCCTCCAGGAGCAACGGTGTCGCGGCAAGCGACAGCTCCTCGTGAAGTGGAGGGGTTATGCCCACTCCGAGAACTCGTGGGAGCCGATTGAACGGCTCCTGATTGACTGCCCGAAGGCTGTCGCAATCTGGGAACAGAAGCGGCGGCAGCTTCATAAGTAGTCCGGGGCTTCTTGCTCGAACGGGGTACGGACGATGAATACATTCCGTTCTAGCGCTCATCGTGAGCGCTGGAAGCCGCGCGCTTCAGGATGTCCCTTGGCAGCATGCGCTTGCTGACCAAGTGGGAAAACCGAGCACGAAGATCACGCTGGCCCAGGATGCGGGACAGCAGCTGATCTTCTTGGAGTTCCCGTAACTCCGTGAATGAGTACTTGAGAGACTCCACCCATGCCCAGAACATGTCCTCACAAGAACTCCACGTGGGACAGTTCTCGGGCATAACCCAGGGGTATCCTTAAAGAGGATAGAGACCACCCCGGGTCTCGGGCTTCTTACGACAAGTCGTGAAGTCCTTAAGGGGAATGCGGTGTGGTGCGAGAAGCACACACCGAGCAGCCTCCAAGTTGTCGACGAACAACTGTTCTTTTTGAAC
>NW_003305857.1:0-2766 GCF_000142945.1 Phytophthora infestans T30-4
AAAAGAAAGAACAGATCCACCTCTCCATCCTTTTCGCAAAGCAGGCGCTTACATTAGTTTTTGCCTCAAGAAGAAGGACGTTTCGCACTCAAACAGTCCACTAATAGCTAAGTTCGTTCAATCCCATAGGGCCACTTCCAGCCTTACGGCCGAGGGGCACCAAAGGTTAAATCCCGTAACTTTTAAGCCTCAAGAATCCAGAAGTTGTGTTATTTCTTATTATCGCGCGCCCATGTCGCCTACGGGTAAATGTATCTGTTTACTTATCTAGCATAGTTTAACCTTATTCAAATGCATAACGTGTGGCTTTCGATCAACGTACTGAGAGACTTGTTAACTCTCCCAACTTATGTACTGAGAGTTTGTTAACTCTCCGGGGTACTTCGTACCCCTGTGTGTTCCACACCATGTAACCCCGTTACACTTTGGGAGAGGTGAGGCGAGTTAGTCGCCGTCCTCAAGGACGCGTGGTCTGTGTAGATCACGAAGGGCCGGGAGCCCAGAAGGTGAACACGAAACTTCACAAGGGCATATGTCATTGTTATGAGCTCCTTGTCGTGGACAGGGTAGTTCCGTTCGGCGGCTTTGAGCTGCCTGGACTGGAACGAGATGACTCGTTTATGTCCAGCCGTGTCGGTCTGCAGCAACGCACACCCGATGGCGTAGTCGGAGGCATCGCAGACGACTCTAAACGGCTTCGTCTCGTCCGACAGGGCCAGGACAGGGGCCTCTTGGAGACTGGCCTTGATGCTGTCAAAGGCATCCTGGTGCTTTCGCTCCCAGTACCAGTCGAATTCGTTCTGAAGGAGGCCCGACAGGGGCTTAGCAAAGCCCGCGTACCCTGCACTGTACTTGTGAAGGTAGTTTGCCAAGCCCAACCACTTTAGGAGATCCTTCTAAGATCGGGGTGATGGTCATGCTGCAATGGCCTTGACCTTGTCTGGGTCAGCCCGAACGCTCACGTTGCTTACGAAGCAACCGAGAACTTTAATTTCTGGTGGCGCGAAAACGCACTTGTTGATGTTGGCGTAGAGCTTGTTCGCTCGCATTACGTTCAACACTCGACGGAGGTGTCCTAGATGCATCTCCATGACTGTCTTGCCTCCCTCGGCACGGCTATGGACGAATATGTCGTCGAAGTACGTCTGTACGAAGGTACGCAAAGGGCGGAACAGTTGCGTCACCAGGCGATTGAGCGTCGTCGGGGCGTTAGACAAGCCCTGCGGCATGACGAGCCACTCCCAAAGCATGCCGCTTGGAGTGCTTACCGCGGTGAGCGGGATGTCACTCTCTCGCATCAGGATCTGGTAGTATCCGTCTACCAAATCCAGCGCACTGTACAGTACGCTACCGGCCATGTTGTTCAACAACACATCCTTTCGTGGGGTTAATGTTTGGACCGGCACCGCTGCGTTGTTCAGCTTGTTATAAGCGTGAACTAGAAGCCCCTTTCCGTTCGGCTTCCGAACGCAGAAAGTTGGCGTCGAGTGCGGGGATTTCAACTCCCGCACCATGCCTGCCTTCGCTTTCGCAGCGAAGAAGGCATCAATGAGCTCGCACTGGTCGCGCAGAAGAGGCCATTGCCTCGTGACACAGTACCTTGTGTCAGGCAAGAGATCAATCTCATGCCGTATGCCTCGATCTGGTAGGAGTTGGGTCGGTGGATGTTTGTTCACCATGTCCGCATACTCCGTCACCAAAAGATACACCGGATTCTTGGAGTTCTTAAGGATCGCAGAACCCAAGCGCGTCTGACGCTGCTTGCACAGCTCTTCTAGGACGTCCTCGTCCAAGACAGAGGAGGCGTTTAACCCCTCCCGAGTGGCCTCTGGTCGTATGAGCACCATCTCGGCAACTTTCCCAGCCTTGCGGCTGGCCAGGAAAGACTCGACCGTCATTTCCTCGAGGTTCAGTATCTCTGCAGCCTCTGGCAACGGTTCCAAGTGGACACCAGATGCCTTGACGGATAAGCCGGTTTCGACTTCGAAGATGTGATAACACTCTTCCACCGGCCTTGTCGGAGGAGCCCGGGCCCTGGACTCCGAGTCGCTTGAAGCGACGTCGATCCGAACGAAGTTCGGATCCGACTTGAGGCGGCGGCGGCGGCGTCGTCGTCGACGGCGACCGTGACGTGGAGCTTTGCTGCCCACGTCTGGGGATGTCGGCGCTTTGACATCCGAGGCACTCGTGGCCCTCATGTGGTACTGTGGTACCCACACAGGAAGCGTGTCCGACACCTTCCGCTTCAGTTAAGGTCTGGGCGACCGCGTGTGGCACTATGTTACCCACACAGGAAGCGTATCCGACGTCTTCCTCTTCAGTTAAGGTCTGGGTGACCGCGTGTGGCACTATGTTACCCACACAGGAAGCGTATCCGACGTCTTCCTCTTCAGTTAAGGTCTAGGCGACCGTGTGTGGAACTCTGTTACCCACCTTGAACACACTATTGTCAGTGTTCGTGACAGCTGCAGCTGTCTGCGGAACTAAGTTACCCGCTTGTGGACCTAAGTTACCCACTTGGCCAGCGCCTCAGGTAGATCACTCATCTGGATCTTCTTTTTAGGTGGGTTGCTGTCGTCTTCATCACTTGGTTGAAGCTCTTCCGAGCTGTCCTCGAAGTCGACCTCATCGGAGTCGATTTCGACGGACACTGCCGGCTTGGGCGTATCTTCATCGTCGGACATGTCGGTACCGCTTGCAGAGACTTCATCTTCATCATCACTGACCCCATTGTAGTACTTTTTGGTGACGAAACCGAGGAGATGC
>NW_003305858.1:0-2767 GCF_000142945.1 Phytophthora infestans T30-4
GAGGCCCCGAAGTGCCTTCCGGATCTCGTAGAGCCGACATTACCTAGGACGTGGGCAAGCAAAAGCCCGACGTTCACCGTTTCCCGGTCGTTCAACCGACGCCCGCCGCCGCCTCAAATTCGGAATCCGGACCTTCGTTTCCGGATCGACGTCGCTTCAAGCGACCTCGGAGTCCAGGGGCTCGGGCTCCTCCGACCAAGGCCGGTGGAAAGAGTGTTATCACATCTTCGATGGCGAGACCGGTTTACCCGTCAAAGGCATCTGGTGTCCACTTGGAACCGTTGCCAGAGGTTGCAGAGATACTGCACCTCGAGGAAATGACGGCTGAGTCTTTCCTGGACCACCTCAAGGCTGGAGAGATTGCTGAGATGGAACTAATGAGACCTGAGACCACTCCGGAGGAGCTAAACTCCTCCTCTGTTTTGGACGAGAGCGTCCTGGAAGACCTGAACAAGCAGCGTCAGGCGCGCTTGGGTTCTGAGATTCTTAAGAACCCCAAGGATCCGGTGTATCCTTTGATGAAGGAGTATGCGGACGTGGTGAACAAACACCCACCGACCCAACTCCCACCGGATCGAGGTGTACGGCACGAGATTGATCTCGTGCCCGGCACAAAGTATTGTGTCACGAGGCAATGGCCTCTCCCGCGCGAACAGTGCGAGGTCATTGATGCCTTCTTCGCCGCGAAAGCAAAGGCAGGCATGGTGCGGGAGTCGAAATCCCCGCACTCGACGCGGACTTTCTGCGTTCGTAAGCCGAACGGAGAGTGGCGTCTGGTTCACGCTTATAACAAGCTGAACAACGCAACGGTGCCGGCCCAAACACCAATCCCACGAAAGGATGTGTTGTTGAGCAACATGGCCGGAAGCGTACTGTACAGTGCGCTGGATTTGGTAGACGGATACTACCAAATCCTGATGCGAGAGAGCGACATCCCGCTCACCGCGGTAAGCACTCCAAGCGGCATGCTTTGGGAGTGGCTCGTCATGCCGCAGGGCTTGTCTAACGCCCCGGCGACGTTCAATCGCCTGGTGACGCAATTGTTCCGCCCTTTGAGTACCTTCGTACAGACGTACTTCGACGACATATTCGTCCATAGCCGTGCCGAAGGGAGGCAAGACGGCCATGGAGGTGCACCTAGGACACCTCCGTCGAGTGTTGGACGTAATACGAGCGAACAAGCTCTACGCCAACATCGACAAGTGCGTTTTTCGCGTCACCAGAGATTAAGCTCTCGGGTGGCTTCGTAAGCAACGTGTGCGTTCGGGCTGACCCTGACAAGGTCAAAGGCCATAGCAGCATTGCCGACGCCCCGATCCCAGAAGGTTTTTCGAAAGTGGTTGGGCTTGGCCAACTACCTTTCACAAGTACAGCGGAGGGTACGCGGGCTTCGCTAAGCCCTTGTCGATCCTATAGAAGGACGTCGACTGGCGCTGGGAGCAGGAGCACCAGGATGCTTTTGCCAGCATCAAGGCCAGTCTCCAAGAGGCCCCTGTCCTGGCCCTGCCGGACGAGACGAAGCCGTTTAGCGTCGTCTGCGATGCCTTCGATTACGCCATCGGATGTGCATTGCTACAGGCCGACACGGCTGGACACGAACGAGTCATCTCGTTCCAGTCTAGGCAGCTGAAAGCTGCCGAGCGGAACTACCCTGTCCACGACAAGGAGCTCCTAGCAATGAAATATGCCTTTGTGAAGTTTCGTGTTCTCCTTCTGGGCTCTAGGCCCTTTGTGATCTACACAGACCACGTGTCCTTGAGGACGGCGACTTACTCGCCTCACCTCTCCTAAAGGATGGCGAGGTGGCTGTCCTTCTTCGCGGAATACAACTTCCGCGTCGAATACAAGCCGGGCAAGCTCAACGTGCTTGCGGACGCCCTCTCTCGGCGTCCTGACTATGAGTTGGTCCACATCACGCGGGTGACAACGGATCTATATGATCGGATACCCATGGCGTATCGGGACGATGAGGCTGTCGCGCCTATCGTCAAGCTCCTTATGGCCGGAACGAGCGCGAAGTCCGACTGGCTCTCGTCGCGACAGCGCTCACGGCTCCACCGATATGAGTTGAAGGAGGGCTCCTCTATTACCGGGTGGAGCCCACTGATCCTCCACGGGTGGTCGTACCCAACGACGAGGATCTGAAGTTCGATATCCTCGCGGAGGCGCATGACGCGCCCTCCAGCGGCCACTTGGGCCGCGAGAAGACCTTTCTGTCGGTCTCTCAGTCCTTCAGGTGGACCCACATGTACAAGTGGGTCGCCCGATACGTTAAGACATGCGAAACATGTCAGCGGGTCAAACCCGCAGGGCACTCTTCGGCTCCACTACAGAGCCTGCCCGTACCGGCTGACTGTTGGAAGTCGATGAGTCTTGACTTCATCTTTGGGCTTCCCGCCGACGGACACGGCAACACCGGAATTTTGGTGTTCGTGTGTCGGCTGAGCAAGATGGTACATCTTGCTTTAGTTCCGGTCACTGTTACGGGCGAACAAACCGCAGGGTTGCTCGTTGATGGCGTGTTCCGCTATCACGGCCTCCCGGAGACGATTGTCTCGGACCGGAGACCCGCGGCTCACTACTGCGTTTTGGAAAAACGCTGTTTCCCTTTACTGGGAACTCGTCTGCAGATGTCCACTGCGGGCCATCCGCAGACAGACGGCCAAACAGAGCGCGCCAATCGAGTGCTCGAGGACACTCGCGCAGTGTTTAGGTGTGAAAACACGTGCCATGTCCTCCCGGCCTGTAGTTATTCATTCACTTCACC
>NW_003305859.1:0-2768 GCF_000142945.1 Phytophthora infestans T30-4
TCGACGTCTTAGATGTGGACGACGAAAGTTTGCGCTTGGCACTGGAAGAGCCTGGGCCAGGCGATACGTGCTTAGGAGTGACGAACTTGGCACTCGACGATGACGACGGGGTAGCCCGTTTAGCACTCTTCACGGCTGGCGACGGGGTCTTGAACAAAGAGGTCTTGGCTTTCTTCGGAGCAGACGCAGGTGCCGGCTGTACACGTGGTGCGAAGGAAATGACCTGGTGACCCTCAGCAGAGTCACCCAGTTCAATTTCACCCACTTCAACGGCCAGACATTTCAGCACAGCACGCTTTTTATTCTGGAAAACTGTCTCGTTCGGTAGGAAGTTCTCAAATTTGGTGTTGGGCTTGACGTACCACGTCTCGACGCCACACGTCATAGTGAACCATCCAAACTCCTTCTGCACTATAGGCGTGGGACATAGAAGACAATCGGGGCGCGACCACCGAAATGAGCAGCGGTACACCCACGGTGTTGATGTATCCGAGTATTGAAGCATCCTCTTCAGTAGTCTTGCCGCGCCGATCCGGTTTCTTCATCGTGTGAACGCGGGTTCACTTAAGTCGACTTTGCAGTACGTCCACGAGACGAAAACAGTAGACACAGTAAGGGAAGCTGGCACTTCCGAAGGTATGCCCGATTGTATTGCTTGCTCCGTAGAAACCAGAAGGTAAAGTGACTAGACTACTCTGTCCGATTCCTCTTTTCGCCACAGCAAACCTCCTGGGCACTGACATGAAACATCAAGTCAAGTAGTTACAACTGCAACTGCAAGGACAGTCAGCTGGTAGTAAATGCAGCTTGCATTTACTCCAAAGTGCAATGAGGGCAAGGCTTTCAACCTGAGCCCCACGCTACAAGTAGAGTGGGTTTCGAGTGCGCTTTGGGGGTTATCAAGTGCAGCCTCCTCTTGCTGAGTGCTGGTTCCAGCTGTTGGAGGTGTTTTTGTTTTTGTTTTGAAAACACATATTGTAAACATTACTCCCACGAAGAACATGGAGATTCAGATGCTCACAGAGCAGCTCTCGGCGGCTGAGGCCCCCAAAGAGCAGGCTGTTCGTGAGGCTGTCGGTGCGGCGGTTGCGGAAGCAGAAAGTCTTCAGGTGAAATTAGAAGCGCTGCAGACGGAGCATAATTCGTTGAGTAGCGACAGGACTGAGCAAGATAAGACTGTGGCGGAGCTTCGAGCTGAGCTGGAACGAGTCGCTGCAGAGCACGCAGCGTCGATGGAAGAGCAGCGACGAGTTTGTGAGGAGACACAAGTGGAGAATGAGCAGTTAACTGCACGATTGTGTGACGTTGAGACGCAGAAACAGCAGTTATCCGACGATTTCTCCGCGATCAAGGGCCAAGCTCGAGGGATTAATTATTGCGCTACCGTTAGACAAGCTGACATCCACAGAATCTGATACGGAGAGCTCGCAAGTGGAGGAACTGGAGGCGTGTCTGGAGCATATTGAGAAGCAGCTTGTTGGCGCTGCGAAACCAGCTAAGAATGACCTTGAAAGCGAGGTAAAGACGCTCCAGGAACGGATCCACAAGTACGAGACGGAGAACCAGCTTCTGACTGCAAAACTCGAAGAGTGCGAAGCTGCGTTGAAGGCTCGTGCCAGCGAGATCGAGAAGCTTGTAACGAAGGCGAGAAGTGTCAGTTCTGACTCCAACAAGTGCGTGTCCTCGGGCGAAAACGCTGGATGTAACGGTGATGCACCTGAGAGATACAATGGAGACGCTAACGACCTCGAACTGGAAGCTACGAGGGCCGAACTGCACGCTGTCGAGACAGAGATGGCAGCCTGTAAAGACGATACCGAGCAGAGCTCGAGGTAGTCACAATGTGACTCACAGAAGCTCGCTGCTCGACGTTGCGATCTCGACCATGCATATCGTATATCCAGATATCCGATCGAGTTCAGTACGGCGGACCTGATAGTAATTCAGAACTCGGACCTGAAAACGTGTTCGTCTGAGCTCTCTCAACGGCTCGGAAAAGGCAAGGATACAACGGCAGTCTTTCCACAACGCCCTACAAAAAACAATGGGCGTCTCGACGCGAGAGTGTCTATATTTGCCGTCATTGTGATGCCAAAAGCGGTCGGCTCGACTGTTGTGTTTGCGTTCTGATCGGGTCCTCACTTCTTCAGCGCACGTTCAGTCTGGCAATAAGGCGAGAACAACCACGCGTTCTTTAGGTTCACCCGTAAGGCGTAGAGAGCACAGGTGGTGGAGAGAGCAGAAGGTTACGGAGCTGCTGCAAGCGCACGCGCACATTTCAATTCGACTCCAAGCACCAACTTTTCCCGCCGTCCACTAACGTCGAGCAATGGCAGATGGTGCCCCCTTCAAGTTGAGCGCCAGTGAAAAGGCTTCGACGCGTCTCAAGTGCGATGACGAAGAGCTTTTGATGGCGCAGACCGAGGCTGAAGCAGCTCCAGGCGTCGACTTTGACTCACTGTCGAGTATCTCGTTGGATGAATGGGAGACTGGTATTGGACGACACAAACACAGCAAGGACGAGAACCTTCGAGCGCTCTCACGACAGCGTAACCCCGACACGACAGAAGTTCTTGTCATGGGGGAGCTACAATGTAGTGTGGTCGAAGCTGCAGCGCTGCTCTGTTGTTTTGAAGAAGCAGATTTTAATGCGAATATGAAGAGAATCCACGGACATTCGTTTGAGTGCGGCTCTGTCGTTCGCAGCTTTTCTTCGAGCAAAAGCGACAATCAGGATGAAGAGCTGACACCGTATCGATTGCTGAAAA
>NW_003305860.1:0-2768 GCF_000142945.1 Phytophthora infestans T30-4
AACCCCGGTTTTGCCCGTCAATGGCATCCTGGGTGGTCCCACCTAGGAACCCGTTCACCAGAGGGTCGCAAGAGGAATACTGGAATCTTCGAAGGAGATGAACGGGTCCGGGTCTTTTCCTGGGCCAAATCTTCAAAGGCTGAAAAAGGGGTGGCCGAGGATGGGTGCTCCATGAAGACCTGAGAACCACTTCAGGAGGGATGCGAAACCCCCTCCTCTGTCTTGGAACGAGAACCGTCCCTGGAAAGAACCTAAACAAAGCAGCGTCAGACGCGCCTGGGGTTCTGAGATCCCTTAAGAACCCAAGGATCCCGGTGTATCCTTTTGGTGACCGAGTATGCGGACGTGGTTGAACAAACACCCACCGACCCAACTCCCCACCGGATCGAGGCGTATGGCATGAGATTGATCTCGTGCCCGGTACAAAAGTATTATGTCACGAGGCAATGGCCTCTTCCGCGCGAACAGTGCGAGGTCATTGATGCCTTCTTCGCTGCGAAAGCTTAAGCTGGCATGGGGCGGGAGTCGAAGTCCCCGCACTCGACGCCAACTTTCTGCGTTCGGAAGCCGAACGGAAATTACCGTTTAGTTCATGCTTATAACAAGCTGAATAACGCGACGGTGCCGGCCCAAACACTAATCCCACGAAAGGATGTGTTGTTAAATAACATGGTCGGAAGCGTACTGTACAGTGCGCTGGATTTGGTAGACGGATACTACCAGATCCTGATGCGAGAGAGTGACATCCCGCTCACCGCGGTAAGCACTCCAAGCGGCATGCTTTGGGAGTGGCTCGTCATGCAGGCTTGTCTAACGCCCCGGCGACGTTCAACCGCCTGGTGACGCAATTGTTCAGACCACTACGTGCCTTTGTACAGACGTACTTCGACGACATCTTCGTCCATAGCCGTGCCGACGGAGACAAGACGGCCATGGAGGTGCATCTGGGGCACCTCCGTCGAGTGTTGGACGTGATGCGAGCAACCAAACTCTACGCCAACACCGACAAGTGCGTCTTCGCGTCACCAGAGATTAAAGCTCTCGATTGCTTCGTAAGCAACAAGGGCGTCCGGGCTGACCCCGACAAGGCCAAGGCCATAGCAGCATGGCCGACGCCCCGATCCCAGAAGGATCTTCGAAAGTGGTTGGGCTTGGTTAACTACCTTCACAAGTACAGCGCAGGGCACGCGGGCTTCGCTAAGCCCTTGTCGAGCCTCCTTCAGAAGGACGTCGACTGGCGCTGGGAGCAAGAGCACCAGGATGCTTTTGACAGCAGCAAGGCCAGTCTCCAAGCGGCCCCTGTCCTGACCCTGCCAGATGAGACGAAGCCGTTTAGCGTCGTCTGCGATGCCTCCGATTACGCCATCGGATGTGCATTGCTGCAGGCCGACACGGCTAGACAAGAACGAGTTATCTCGTTCCAGTCAAGGCAGCTCAAAGCCGCCGAGCGGAACTACCCTGTCCACGACAAGGAGCTCCTGGCAACGAAATACGCCCTTGTGAAGTTTCGTGTTCACCTTCTGGACTCGAGGCCATTCGTGATCTACACAGACCACGCCTCCTTGAGGACGGCGACTAACTCGCCTCACCTCTCCCAAAGGATGGCGAGGTGGCTGTCCTTCTTCGCACAACTTCCGCGTCGAATACAAGTCGGGCAAGCTCAAGGTGCTTGCGGACGCCCTCTCACGGCGTCCTGACTATGAGTTGGCTTACATCACATGGGTGACAACGGATCTATATGATCGGATACGCATGGCGTATCGGGACGATGAGGCTGTCGCGCCTATCGTCAAGTTCCTTATGGACGGAACGAGCGCGAAGTCCGACTGGCTCTAGTCGCGACAGCGCTCACGGCTCCACCGATATGAGTTGAAGGATGGCCTCCTCTATTACCGGGTGGGGCCCAGTGAACCTCCACGGGTGGTCGTACCCAACGACGAGGATCTGAAGTTCGATATCCTCGCGGAGGCGCACGACGCGCCTTCCAGCGGCCACTTGGGCCGCGAGAAGACCTTTCTGTCGGTCTCTCAGTCCTTCTGGTGGACCCACATGTATAAGTGGGTCGCCCGGTACGTCAAGACATGCGAAAACATGTCAGCGGGTCAAACCCGCAGGGCACTCTTCGGCTTCCACTACAGAGCCTGCCCGTACCGGCTGATTGTTGGAAGTCGATGAGTCTTGACTTCATCTTTGGGCTTCCCGCCGACGGACACAGCAACACCGGAATTTTGGTGTTCGTGTGTCGGCTGAGCAAGATGGTACATCTTGCTCCAGTTCCCGTCACTGTAACGGGCGAACAAACAGGCTCGACAACAGCACCATTTTGACCGGCGCATAGTGACAGCGCTACATCAGGTTCATCACCGCTCATAGCTCCACAAAATATCTCGTCTATGGTGCTTGCTGCAAGCGCAATACTTGTGTCTATCTGTGACGCCCTTGAGCTCTCATCCTCTATGTGCGGACTTGTGGCGCATAGCGGAAGTTCTGCAGGTGTCTCGCTGTCCTCGCTATCGGATCCAAACAATGCTTCAACGGTGTTCGCTGAGAGAGCAACACTCGTGTCTATCTGAGACGGTGTTACCCTCTCACACTCTGCAGGAACTTCTGGCTCACCTTCTTCACTCTCGTCGTCTCTGTCGTCGCCTGCACCTCCCTCGTCAGCGCCAATGATGCCCTGTTCAAACGCATACTTTACTACCGCATGTTCTCCTTCGCATACACACGCACTAAGAGCACGTATTAGACACACTCACAATAGACTAACC
>NW_003305861.1:0-2768 GCF_000142945.1 Phytophthora infestans T30-4
CAGCTGAGATGCAAACGCTGCGGGAACGGAGCTGTTTGAATCCGGCAACGTTTTGACACTGCGCCGTTCTTCCGTAATACCTTCAAACCGAAGCATTAGTGGCGCCCATATTTACCGTTTTGGGTGTACTCCCAGTCGTCCACTATGAGGTTACTTGACGCGAGCGTAAGGCTTCTCGATGTGCGCGATATCTTTGATGCGCTCATCGAGAAGCATTCCGTTGTGAAAAAGTATCTTGCTGCCGACGCAAATACGTGGACTTCGAGCGAGCGTGCGTTGTAGCCCTGTCAGGCGCCGTGGACGAGCTGACGAACGACCAGGAGCTGATGTTGCAGCCATTTGAGACGGTACCCGCAATTACGACACCGGACACCAGGCACGGACGCTCACAGGGCTTTGCCGACAGAGTCTTGGCGACTAGAAAAAAGCGGTGCGGTGCAAAGAAGATATTTGATGGTGTGCTTTTCATCCCGTCGACGTCAAACACCGTGGAGCGTCTTTTTAGTGTGGCGAAACATACTCTTTCCCACCATCGCCAGCGTATGCTGCCTATTCACCTTGAAACCGTGTTATTCCTGAAGATGAATCGGCGTTTCTGGGACGCAAACACTGTAGCAGCTATCGTGAACGCAAAGTAATGTGCAGTGCTGTACATGTAAGTAGGTAATTTTCCAATACACTACTATTGATGTCAATTATTTATTTCTTAAGCTGTAGTTTTTGTAGCAATAGCTTATTTTGGCATGGACCTTCAATATAATTGCAATTGTATTATCGGAATGCCTGGTCACAAAGACACATCTGCTGTACAAGATCCCATTCTTGATTGTTCATTTCACGTGGCTGATGTAGCTGATTGCTACTCTTGATGTCAAGAATGTCGTTCAGAGGTAGACCTTGGAATGGATCCTTCTTTGTGATCGCCTCAATGATCGTAAGTCCGAACGAATAGACGTCGGACCTGAACGTGGGACTGTGATTGATTCCGTCTTCACTCCCATCCGCACTTATTCCAGTGCATTCAGGTGCACAAAATTCCACTCGTGTGTTCGGCTTTAGACTGTTGCTCGCACTGTATTGTCGAATGTACGATGCACCGAAGCCAAAGAGTTTCACGGTGTTTTGTTCCGTCACTAAGAGCTTCGAACTGCTTAGGTTACCGTGCACAATGCGTCTTGCGTGCAAGTACGAAAGTCCCACCGCAGCTTGGCACAACAGCTTCCAGATGTCCTTTTGAGACAGATAATCCCAGCATCGGTCAAGGCTCTGGCGACCTGCATATTCATATACCATGAATGGAGCACCTTCGTCCGACCCAACACCGTAGAGCTGTGCTACGTGTGGGTGCAAGAGCGAGCGCCAGATCTTGTAGTGTTTGTCGAAAATGGGGTTATCTCCAACAAGGCGAAACTTCTTGATCGCCACTCGAACACCTTGCCATTTACCCACAAAGATTCGGGACTGTCCTTTCAAATCGATGGCAGGTTGATACAGCTCGTATTCGCTAACAGAGATCAGCCAGCTGGGCGGTGTTTCTTTGGCTTCGTCAGTGCCCCCTTCAGTGGCAGTGGCAATATTGCGCAGAATGTTGTCGAGTGGACGAGATTTACCTGCTTGCGCTTGGTCAAGATCACGTTTAAGAAGAAGGCGTAGATCGTCGAAGGTGGGTAGTTGTCGGATGGCAGTAAGGATTTCACTTTGTAGGCCATCCAGCTGCTTCACCATCGCGGCGGTGTCTCGCGCGTACTGGTCCCGCCATTCGACCAAAACCACGGTTTGCTTTACAGTTATCAATTTGATCATGCTGTCCAAGCGCTCGTTGTAAAGCTTGATGTCCTCCGTAAACTTGGTCGCGTGCATCACCCTCTTTACATAGTTCTTTTCATTGGCGTACTTCAAGACAGTCCGGCAATAGTCTTTGACTAATACCTCGAGACGCGATAAAAGCTCTTCCTTTTCACGTGTTTGACCGTCCACTTGGGATAGTTCTCGGATGAAAGTTTGAAGACGTTCGTGAAGATTGATACAGAGTTCTTTTCCTTCCTTCAGTTGATTGTACTTCAAGTATAGCTTTTCGAGTAGGCTGACAGCGAGAGAGATCCCAGATCCGAGGCCAGGAACTGCCAGATCGAGCATACTGGCAGCCATTGATAATTGGGGCAAAGAAGAATGACAGATGACCTAATGAGGAATAATTGATTGCCCACAGAAATTACTGGTAAATCTCCAAGTGTCGGATTACGAGAAAGGGCACCATCCTAACGGGATCTATCGGACACCATTTCCGAATCAAACAAAATGGCCTCCAAACACGACATCGTGTCTATCATGAACCGCCACACTGGTATGGTGTTGGAGCAGAATCTCCTGAACAACTCCATTCAGGCGTTCGATTCCGACCTGGATGAATCAGCACACCAGTGGTTTCGCGTCCCAATCGGCGGTGGCTACTTCGTCTACAAGAACGTGGCTACAGGCAATGTTCTCGAACATTGGGACCTCAAGGAAGGTTCTGGCAACACAGTAGCCATGAGTGACGACGTGAACGGCCCCAAGCGCCAATGGTTTGAAGCCAAGCTCGGCGACATCTTCATCGGGCTTCGAAATCGCGCTAGTCGGCTATATATCGATCATTATGGCTCGAGAGAGATTCGGACAAGTGGCGAGGGTTGCAATTACGTCGAGCGTCATTGGTGTTTGATCTGGCATCGACAACCTTGCACAACAACAGAGATCGTTACCATGAAGAATTTTGAGTCCGACTGTCT
>NW_003305862.1:0-2769 GCF_000142945.1 Phytophthora infestans T30-4
CCAAGGAAATTAATTTGTAGAAGTTGTCCCTTTTACCTTCCGTAACCTTTCCCGTGGAACCAGGTTTCAGGCCGAATCTTGGGAAAAATTTGGTTTCTGGAGGGTTCAGTAAACAATGTGTTTCCCGAAATACGTAATATTTTTTGACCCATTCGACTGCCCACTGTTTACTGCGAGCGAGATTGATGTAGCATCGCAGACGCAGGGATTTATTGCACATCCAAAAACTGTGCTCGCAAAGGACGATGCTAAAATAGTGTTTTTAGCTCTCGGGGGGGGGGGGGTGGAGCTGGTTCATACTCGGTTTGGATACGGAGTTCATGCAGGTGGTTATATTTCAGTTGGAAGTGTTATTGGCGAGTACACTGGAGTGCTGTCTACACACGGCTATAATTCGGACAAAGCGATGGTCGGCGAATAATCGGTATAGCAAAACCTGCTTGGCTGGCAAACGCTTTGTACCGCTGAAGCAAGGCAGGCTTGGACGAAACGTGCTTTAAGCAATATTGTTTCCATAGCCCGCGATCGTGCCAAATTGAATGAGAGGTTCTGAATCTTGATTAGACGCTTCCACTCGATTTTTTGCCTTCTATTTTCGATTCTAGGCTATCCATGCGCTCATTCTAGCGCTTTACTGGCTGGGCTGACTGGTCAATGACAATACGCTGGTACTCAATGAGCGTGTGGTCTTGGATTATTTTCTTGAGTGTGCGTTTATATGTCTTCTGTGGTCGTTGGCAGCTTCGTATTGCAGGCAAGATGGGTCGACCAAGCGAACAAGCTTTCAAGGTACAATCCTGCCAGCTCCACACGAGCGTTTCGCACTGCCGTCGCCTCATTGGACACGCTTTTAAAAAAAGATACGAACGAACGTGACTTTTTTCTTTTGCAGCCACATAAGATGTGGAAGGTCGTCTCATTGTATTTATATTAGCGCTGGTTGCACCGGAGGCCTACATCAACTGAGAATGGCTTCTGGGCAGCTGAAACGCATGGATTGGTGAGTTGTAAAACCAGCGATATTGTCGGACCGTTAAAAAGGATCGCTGGCTTCTATGACGAAGCTATATCCCGGTTGAGTCCACTGCTTCTGTGTACGTCACATCAACACTAAACTTAAAAAGAAAACGTGGGCTCTACCCCCCCCCCTCCACCGGAGAAGGCTCTCGTATTGCAGATGCGCAGTGAATGCAGAATCGACGGCTCAAAATTATCCGATACCCGTCCAGTAGCAGCTGATTATTTGAAGTCGATTGACAAAGCGCACTGGGACGCTTTCGGTGAGACATACAACCAGCCAACTTATGGCGAGATGACGTCTAACCTATGCAAATAATTGGTTGGCAATCAATATAGTCTGGTATCATTCCAGCAGCTGTCGCAAGAGCTGGGAAGAATGGCAATCCTATAGATCTGACGGAGCGAGCAAAAACAGCGCAAGATATACCCGGAAACAGCATTTAATTAGAGGATACCGAGCAATTTGTAATAAAAGACATTGAGGAGCAAGCAGTAGAAAACGTCTTTCAGTATGAAGGAATAGAGGATACGTCCAAGAATATAAATGATGAAATTGACCTTTAACATCCGTAACTATGACGTTGAACAAGATTCAGACGGATCTCGGAAAAATTTAGTTTCTGAGGGTCCTGAAAACATTGTTTTTCCAGAATACGGAAATAGTTTTGACCCATTCGACTGCCCATGTCACTGCGAGCGAGATTGATGTAGCATCGTAGACGCAGGGATTTATTGCACATCCGAAAACTGTGCTCGCAAAGGACGATGCTAAAATAGTGTGTTTAGCTCTCGGGGCAGCGTTGGCAAAGGCCTAGGGTTTTGGCACAAAGCGTAAAGTCCGGCCGGGTCCTTTGGCCTTTAATTGTAGCACAAGGCCTTTTTCGTTGATTCGGCCACGAGTCAAAATAATGCGTTTTACTTAAAATACTACAAATAGTTTAAAACCTGTCAGCCAACACTCGCCTGGCATAACTCTTAAGAGTCCGACGACGGAAACGAACATCGAGCGCTCTCGACGGACAATAACGCAGCAAAACTAATGACAATGATTGAGAACACCAGGTCGTTTCGCGGCCGTACCAAGCTGGTTTCCCCGCCAGCTGAATGCAGCTCAGAAGGTGGAGGTGGTGTTGTTCTCTTATGATATCGTGCTGACGCTGCAACTTGGACGTGTCAGTGCAGCGTCTGCAAACGTGCACCAGTGTGGCAACAATCTTGGCTCAATTGAATACTCCTTGTCTTCTACTATGCGTAGAGTGTATTCGAAGGTCCCAGTTGTGCGTCAGCTTCAACACCATGAAGTCCTACAAATTAATCGTGCGGGACGTCTGGTAACCGCTTTCACGCTCTTACGCACACTACCCATGTTTACTGTTAACCCCTAGCGAATAGCAATACCAACGTCCGCTGCAACCAGGCGATCTAGACAGTGAGCGTCGCGCCTTAAAGTACTTAATGTTGGCAAATATCGAGAATGGAGACCGAGAAAGAAATGGAGATTATCAGTACTATGGACTTGTTGGTTTGCGTAAAGATTCCTAAGCTGCTATTCGATGGTCCAGTCGAGCAAGTGCTAAAGGAGTTGAGGTAGGAGCGTACAATGTCGGCCATAGGTATGAATTCGGCGATGGAGTTGATGTAAATGTGGAGCGAGCACAACGCTACTATTATCGTGTACTGGAGTTGTCGACGGATACTATGACAGTGCAGTTGGCAATACTCAATTGGATGTTGACGACATATGCGAAT
>NW_003305863.1:0-2769 GCF_000142945.1 Phytophthora infestans T30-4
GACGGTCATGTCATCCTTGTTCCATGGGTCCATACAGGACCTGCAAACCCTTTCGTGCGCGTGTATGAAGCGACGGCAAGGTGCACCCAAGGGGTATCCCGAATGCCCTAGCCGGAAGTTACAACAACCCAACGCCAAATGGATTACCCAGTGTACTAGACGACGTCGACGGCAAGAAAGGTGTTTCTAAAGTTCACAGGCCAGAGAATACGACAATCGCGACGGATCAACCAGTTGGGTTGTCCCGTACAACCCGTACTTATCCCAGAAGTACAACTGCCACATCAATGTCGAAGCGTGCACGGATATAACTGCGGTTAAATACCTGTACAAGTATGTGTACAAAGGGCCCAGACTTGGCTATACTCACTGTGGAAGAAGTCCTAGGAGGGCAGCAGAGTGCGCGTCGAGAACCAAATGAGATTCTACGTTTCTTGAGCGCCCGGTACATTTCTCCGGTGGAAGCTTGCATGCGCCTGCTCGATTTCACGATTCAGGGAAAAACCCATGCGGTTACTCAGCTAACGGTTCATCTCGAGTTAGGCCAGACGATTTGCTTTCGCGAGACGGAAAACCCGGAGGCGGTTTTGGAACGTGGTAGTCACACGATGCTGACCAGATTCTTTGAGTTGTGTGCGAGCGAAGTGCCCGAGAATCATATTGCCAGAACGATGTTGTATCAGGACATCCCTAAAGAGTTCTGCTGGAAAGCGCCGGAGAAAGGTCAACCGAAAAGGTGGGTCCGCAGGAAACAGTATCAAGCTGCCGTTGGTCGCATGATTCACGTGTCCCCTCGCGATATGGAGCGCTTCTATCTTCGGCTACTGCTCTGTCAGCGTAGGAGTCCAACGTCGTTTGAAGACTTGAGAGCGGTTAACGGGATTGTCTGCCCCACATTTCAAATTGCGGCGCGGGAAGCTGGCTACTTGGAGAATGATAACGAGTGGGTTTCGTGTTTGAGGGAAGCAGCTGAGTTCCAAATGCCGTATCAGCTACGCCAGCTCTTCGTCACCATTCTGGTGTATTCAGCTCCAGCAAATGTTGGTGTTCTACGGGATCGGTTTTTCGCGGATCTTTCCCAAGACTTCGCACGCAAACATCAGGCTTTGATGGACCCCCTTAAGTCGGCGTTGGTCGAATTTGAAACGCTGATGAGCATTCAAGAACTACTTCAAGCGAGTGGGTATGCGGTAGCTGACTTCGACGATCTTCCTCAGTTGGGGTCGTTCCCAACAATTGAATTCTTTTAAAAAAAATCTCTCCCCAAAAAGCGATAACTACCACGCGGAGCTCACTGCGATAACGACGTGCTCCAGCTTTGGGAGGCCATTGTTAAATCACACAGATTCAGCTAAACGCAAGTCAGCGGGTGGTTTACGCACAGATATGAAGCGGTGAATGCCGAAGGAAGCAATAAGTTATTTTTGTCGATGGCCCGGGTGGTACTGGAAAATCTACACTGCTTCGAAACATACTGGCCCAAAGTCAGACTCTCGGGGAAAATCGCCATCGCTGTGGCGTCTAGCGGTAATGCCTCGCTCTTGCTCATGGGTGGTAGGATAGCTCATTCTACATTCAAGATCCCTTTGAAATTGAACGAGGAGCTCGACGTGTGGTATCAAGTAAGACTCCCATATTCAGGAGTTGATCAAGCATGCAAGTTTAATTATTTGGGACGAAGCACCTATGGCCCATCGCCACGCATTCGAGGCAGTAGACAGAGCACTGCGGGACATACTTGACAACGATACCGAGCCTTTTGGGGGGAAAATGTTTGTACTTTCGGGAGATTTCTGCCAGATTCTCCCGCTCGTGAAGAATGAAACACCCGTCGAGACAATTGACGCTTGCCTCAAGTCGTCTAGGCTGTGGCCCCAATTCCAGACGTTCCGTCTTACGGAAAACATGCGAGTGCATACGGCAGACACTGCTGAGGAAATGGCTGCGTTCTCCGTGTTTCTGCTGCAAGTCGGGGACGGAAGGCATGATGTAAATTATTCCCTAGGAAGCGATTACATGAAGATCCCGCGCGATATGCTGATTGATAATCCACCTGTGCCCGAGAATGAGGACCAGGAAATTCGTCCTGGTGTTATTCCAAGAGGCATGGATCGGATCATCGACGAGATGTATGGCGAGATTAACAACCCCGAAGTTGCTACCGATAAGTATTTCGCTAACCGAACGATCCTCACGACCACGAACGCAATCGTGCATCGCATCAATGAAGCGGTGACCGCTCGATTAACTGGACAGGCGCGGGACTACATGTCTTCCGATTCTGTACAAGACGACGGTGACGGCAATTTCTTCGAGCAGGAGGTACTCCACTCGATGAATATCAGTGGAATGCCTCCCCACAAGCTGACCCTCAAGGTAGTAATGCCTATCATGATGATGCGGAACCTGAATCCAGATCTAGGGCTGTGCAACGTAACACGGCTTCGAATTGTGGCCCTCAAGCCACGTGTCATCCACGCCACAATCATGACAGGTGAGCGACAAGGGCAACATGTGTTGATTCCCCCGCATTGTTTTCATCAGTGACGGAGACATTCGGAGCTTTCCGTTTCATTTGAGACGCAAGCGGTTTCCTGTCCAACCGGCCTTTGCGATGACGATTAACAAGGCGCAAGGACAAATGGTGCAGTACTTGGGGCTGTATCCTGCTACGCCTTACTTCTCCCACGGGCAGCTGTACGTTGCGATGTCGCGAGTGACTTCAAGATCAAGATTCAAGGCGCTGGTCGAGTACCCAAAGCTGGAGGA
>NW_003305864.1:0-2769 GCF_000142945.1 Phytophthora infestans T30-4
ATGTGCAGCTTTTAAATCAATCAAATAGGACTGATTTAATATTTTATGTACCAAGTGTCCTGTAGTAATCGTACACAGATATAAAAGGATACAGAATGCCTCCGTTTACATGGATACATGTTCGTACTTTGTAGAAATCGAGGAAAAGGGGATATTCTGCTTGCTTTTGTCACGAAAGAGTTAATATTGTTAATAATGCGATAAAAAAACTAACGCTACCCAAAATCGTCGACTTAAATTCAGGCTTTTACATTCACAATTTCAGGTGCTATTGACAGCCAATTATACCACGTGGAACAGAAAAATCTCGGGATTATTTTGAGGTATGCCAACTCCCAAACAAGATATTATGGAGGATATTATGGCTTGAAAACCGATCTGTCGTTTTTTAAGTGCCAGAGTGGTATTGTAACGGGGTACGTAGCCCTAAGTGTACCCCTAGCTACATGAAGTGTGACGCGTCACACCTCAGAAGTATGACGCGTCATACTTCGGGATATTTGGTACAAGACCCCGTCACACTTGGTAGCACTCGTAGTCAATCCACGCCACCGCGGGTAGACTACCTGAACCTCTTCGAAGTTCGTTGCCATGGATAGGAACGACTTCTCCCATATGAACGACTCTCAGTTCGAGTCGGTTCGGAAGATGGCAGGCATCTTCGGGATGGAGGCCCTGCAGAGCCTGGTGGTGTCAACACTGGCCGAGCAGCTCGAGCGCGTCAATGCGCTTAAAGCTTACGAGCAGGGGCTCATCGCGCATGTGCGGGAGAACCTGCAGGCTCCGGCGGCGGAAACAAATCCGCCACACCCGAAGCCAGTACGGCTGAAGGTTAGGCCGTATGAAGAGAAGGAAGGTGAGAACCTTCACTTCTGGGTCCGAGAAGTAGAGATCGCGATGGACGCGGCTCTGATCTCGACCGAGCAACTGCGGGTTGGCTTTTGACACTCTCCAACCTTAGCGGTCGTGCTAAGAGTTGGGTGTACACTCGGGAAGCAACATCCCCTGGATGTTTCACATCCTGGGCTCAGCTGTGCGAACAGCTCCGAGCCGCGTTCCTCCCGGCGAACTACGAGTACCGCCAGCGTTCGCGCTTCCTCGCGTGTAAACAAGGAAGGCGCGAACTGCACGAGTATGTGCAAGAGATACGGGAGCTCACGGCGTCCCTAGTGAGAAAACCCACTCAACGAACACATCAAGATGACTGTGCTCATGGACGGCCTTCGAGTGGGCCCCGCACGCACTCAGCTGTTCCGGGTGCAGTCAAGCACCCTTGAAGAGGCAATTCAAGTGGCTCTTCAAGAAAAGTACAGCCATCGCCAGGCGCGTACGCCGGCCTCAGCGTGGCCTGGGAGTTCCTTGTCGGCTCCCGGTCGAACAAGCCCCAACGGACCAGCTCCCATGGAACTCGGGTCCGCCGAACAGCGTGACATCCGCTGCTTCGGCTGTGGGAAGATGGGCCACTTCAAGCGCGACTGTCCCGCGGAAAGACTCCGCAGACGGTCCTTCCCCAAGCCCGTCCTCAAGGGTCGCTGGCAGAAGCCAGGATCCCGGGGACAGGGGAACGCAGGGAACCAGTAGGGGCGGGGCGCCCTACTGGGGAGGAACTAAGTCTTCGTGATGGGTGCACGGGTGGCGCGTACCACGGGGACTTAGCCCCTGAGAGTCTTCGCACTCTCGAATCGGCGAAGAGCAGCGGCGGGTTGCTCGTAGTACACGGATGTGTACGGGGAAACGATCATCCCTTTAGAATCTTGATTGACGCTGGGGCGTCGAAGAATTTCGCACGCCGCCAGACGGTTGCTCGTAACAGCAACAAGTTGTCCGAAGCTTTGAGAGAAAGCAAGGGCAACGGGACGGTGTCAGTGCGACTGGCCGACGGGAAGGTCGTCACTGTCCCCAACGTCCAAGTGGATCTGGCTGTCAAGTTTGAAGACTTTGACAGCCTCGAACAGCTCACTGTTCTCGATATATATCCATATGATATGATCCTGGGCATGGCCTGGCTTGAGAAGCACGAGCCCTGGATCGACTGGCGAGGCAAGGTAATCGGTGCCAGCCGCCCTGCGCAGTCCGACAGAGCATTGGTGAGTCATGTTCCCACCTCTGTCAGGACCCGGGGCGCCCGCGAGGGCTGCCAGGGTACCAAAGCATCCGGCAGATGCTTGGGAGTCGTCGACGTATATGACGACTCCGAGGATGTTTTGATGGTGGCCGCGCCCAGAAGAGGCGCCGGCCAAGTGGGTAACTTAGGTCCACAGGCGGGTAGCTTAGTTCCGTAGACAGCTGCAGCTGTCATGAACACTGAGAACAGCGTGTTCAGAGTGGGTAACAGAGCTCCACTCACGGTCGTTCAGACCATAACTGAAGAGGAAGACGTCGGATACGCTTCCTGTGTGGGTAACACAGTACCACACGCGGTCGCCCAGACCTTAACTGAAGAGGAAGGCGTTGAACACGCTTCCTGTGTGGGTAACACAGTGCCACACGCGGTCGCCCAGACCTTAACTGAAGAGGAAGGCGTTGAACACGCTTCCTGTGTGGGTACAACAGTACCACACGAGGCCACGAGTGCCTCGGATGTCGTAGCGACGACATCCTTAGACGTGGGCAGCACAGCTCCCCGTCACAGACGCCGTCGGCAAAGACGCCGCCGCCGCCTTAAGTCGGATCCAAACTTCGTTCCGATCGACGTCGCTTCAAGCGACTCGGAGTCCAGGGCCCGGGCTCCTCCGACAAGGCCGGTGGAAGAGTGTTATCACATCTTCG
>NW_003305865.1:0-2770 GCF_000142945.1 Phytophthora infestans T30-4
GCGCTACCCTCCATTCTCCCTACAACGCTATTCTCTCGAAGGCATAATCCACCCCTATGCAGGGACTTTCCCGGAAGAGAGTACACGGGTCTTGGTGTGGTGTAGCGGGATCAGCAAAATCTTCCGAGATTGCCAGATCCAACTTACCCAAGTGCGGCCAGACACTGACTAACGTAGGCGGTCCCCCGATGATCCGTGTTCTGCTGAACTTCTCCTCATCTTCCGTCCCCGTCGGTAGGCCGGGATCTTGCCTCGCTTGGTAACTTCCGAAGAGTTCAAGTGGCGAAGCTTGAGTGTCCTGGCGAGACGTGGGGATGGGGTGGAGCAGCAGTGGAAAATCTTCACTCTGCGTCCGTGGATTGTTCCGAATCCTAAGCGAATATTCGAGCTTATGGATCCGGGGCCTAGATCGTGGATCTGGCCGTAGGGTTGCCTTGCGGGTGTGTTCCCTTGCCTTTGTAGTTCCTTTGCGTCGTACTTGCCGCCTCCTGTGACGGGATCTTGAGAGCTGAGAACCTCTAGGGTGTAACCGACCAAGTAGTAAATTCGGTTAACCTGTTGGATCTGCACGTGTATAGGAAACTCACTAGGTTGTAGGATCTGGCCAATGTATTATCCAGTTATCGCTACCAACACTAGATTCGCAATTCCTAACCTTCACGGAGCTCGTACGGCCAATGTAGCTCCGGTTCTTGAGGGCGGGAAGGCACTTGTGTGTTACTGTGCAAATTGAGGACTGTATTGATACTTAAGCCTATACCTGCCTGGATTTCTACCTTCTATGTCTTTCATCTGCTAAATCCCTTACCAGGCTCGGCTGCATGTCCCTTCTTCCCTTGACCCATCATCCCAGCTGTGTTATCTTCAGATCCACCGGATCCATGACGTAATCATCATGGTCACCCTATTATGGGTACACTTATCCGGATCCAGGTCGCTTGGATCCACCTCACTGTAATTGTACACTCGCCGTGGATCCGAGCTCTCCAATCATCCAACATCATCTTGCAACCGTCTGTGATCTCCATTGTCCCACGAAAGTTCCAGATCCACTGCATCCCTCATCCCTGTACCCTGGATCCAGGTCCTTCTATGCGGGATCCTCCCTCCTTGGATCCGAACTCGGAAGTATGGGATCCGGGGTACCTCGCGGTGGATCTTGACTTCTCGTTAGCCGTGGCTACTAGATCCATCTTCAGAGGGCACCGACCATTCTTCCTTCATAAGATCCACACCCGATCCACTCTTGTATAGTATATCCCATATCCATTTAAGTGAATCCAGGTAAGGGTGGATCCGAGATAAGTCTTGGTGGATCTTGCCTTCTCGTACATCGCTCATATCAGATCCATCGTCATTCCATACGGGGTGCCGCTCGTCATGGCTAATCCACCACAGGCAACTTGCACCCGTGCCAAACAACCCAAATCCTCTCTAATCACTTGAAATTGTCACTGATTCGGGATAGTGACCCCGCGTCAGGCCCATTCTCTTATTTCTGAGAAAGCACTTCACCACAATCGCCTCCTGTACGTTGTCGGCGCTGCACAACAGCGTTCACGGCGTGCATTACCAGCATCCACACCCGCTTTCTCTTCTTGGTTGGTTACACCCTAGAAGATCTCAACTCTCACGATCCCGTCACAGGAGGCGGCAAGTACGACGCAAAGGAAACTCACAAAGGCAAGGGAACACACCCGCAAGGCAACCCTACGGCCAGATCCACGATCTAGGCCCCGGATCCATAAGCTCGAATATTCGCTTAGAATACGGAATCATCCACGGACGCAGAGTGAAGATTTTCCACTGCTGCTCCATGCCATCCCCACGTCTCGCCAAGACACTCAAGCTTCACCACTTGAACTCTTCGGAAGTTACCGAGAGAGCAGATCCCGCCCTACCGACGGGTACACAAGGTGAGGAAAGTTCAGCAGAACACGGATCATCGGGGGACCCCCTCCGTTAGTCGGTGTCTGGGCGCAGTTGGTAAGTTGGATCTGGCAATCTCGCAGATTTTGCTGATCCCGCTACAGCACAACCTCCCAGGCCATGCTGAGGCCGGCGTACGCGCCTGGCGATGGCTGTACCCTTCTTGAAGAACCACTTGAATCGCCTCTTCAAGGGTGCTTGACTGCACCCAGAACAGCTGAGTGCGTGCGGGGCCCACTCGAAGGCCGTCCATGAACACAGTCATCTTGATGTGTTCGCTGAGTGGGTTTCCCACTAGGGACGCCGTGAGCTCCCGTATCTCTTGCACATGCTCATGCAGTTCGCGCCTCCCTTGTTTACACGAGAGGAAGCGCGAACGCTGACGGTACTCGTAGTTCGCCGGGAGGAACGCGGCTCGGAGCTGTTCGCACAGCTGAGCCCAGGATGTGAAACATCCAGGGGATGTTGCTTCCCGTGTGTACACCCAACTCTTAGCACAGCCGCTAACACGCAGCTGCTCGGTCGAGATCAGAGCCGCGTCCATCGCGAGCTCTACTTCTCGGAACCAGAAGTGAAGGTTCTCGCCTTCCTTCCCTTCATACGGCTTAGCCTTCAGCCGTATTGGCTTCGAGTGAGGCGGATTTGCTTCCGCCGCCGGAGCCTGCAGGTTCTTCCGCACATGCGCGATGAGGCCCTGCTCGTACGCGTCGAATGCATTGGCGCGCCCGAGCTGCTCAGCCGGTGTTGACACCACCAGGCTCTGCAGGGCCTCCATCCCGAAGATGCCTGCCATCTTCCGAACCGACTCGAACTGAGAATCGTTCATATGGGAGAAGTCGTC
>NW_003305866.1:0-2770 GCF_000142945.1 Phytophthora infestans T30-4
CGCTGTAGCATCTCGTCGCTCAGCGGGAGCGTGGGCGTGGTCAACGTCAAGTTGATGCCTGACGAAACGCAGATCCTTGTCGGACCAGCTTGACCTGGATCCAGCTTGGTCTTCTTCCGACTCTGGAGCTTGCATCTTCTTCCGCGTAGTCTTACTCGTTTTCGTCTTCTTTCTTGTTTCTTCGACTAGCGGGCTTGGGTTTAGGTACGGTGTTGGCTTAACCGGTGAATCTGCAAATGCATACCGTTTCGCCTTCACTTTCCCTTGTTTTGTTAGCGGATCTTGACTTGCGTCAAGATCCGCAGGGGTCCCCGAGGGGACCTGGGGAGGATAGAGAGGTTTCTCTTCTAGATCCGGATCCGGATCCACCTCTCTTCCGTCGACAGAGTTCCTCCCAAAACTCCATCGATCCGCGGATCTTGTTTCATTCAGCAGCGTCTTCGTCGATCCGACCTCCGACGACGCCTCTTCCCCTGGCTTAATCTTCACTTGAGCATCTTCTTGGGACTCACGGTGAAATCCCGAGTCACCAAAAGATCCGGGCACGCGCACCATTGTGGTGTAGCGGGATCAGCAAAATCTGCGAGATTGCCAGATCCAACTTACCAACTGCGCCCAGACACCGACTAACGGAGGGGGTCCCCCGATGATCCGTGTTCTGCTGAACTTTCCTCACCTTGTGTACCCGTCGGTAGGGCGGGATCTGCTCTCTCGGTAACTTCCGAAGAGTTCAAGTGGTGAAGCTTGAGTGTCTTGGGCGAGACGTGGGGATGGGGGTGGAGCAGCAGTGGAAAATCTTCACTCTGCGTCCGTGGATGGTTCCCGTATCCCTAAGCGAAATATTCGAGCTTATGGGATCCGGGGCCTAGATCGTGGATCTAGCCGTGGGGTTGCCTTGCGGGTGTGTTCCCTTGCCTTTGCGTTTTCCCTTGCGTTGTACTTGCCACCTCCTGTGACGGGATCTTGAAAGTTGAGAGCCTCTAGGGTGTAACCGACCAAGTAGTAAATTCGGTTAACCTGTCGGATCTGCACGAGTAAAGGAAAGCTCACTAGGTTGTAGGATCTGGGCAATGTAATATCCAGTTATCACTACCAGCACTAGATTCGCAATTCCCAACCTTCTACGAGCTCGTACGGCCAATGTAGTTCCGATTCTTGAGGGCAGGAAGGCACTTGCGTGATACTGTGCAAATGGGGGTCTGTAATGATACTTAAGCCTATACCTGCCTGGATTTCTACCTTCTATGTCTTTCACTAGTTAAATCCCTTACCAGGCTCAGCTGCATGCCCCTTCATTCCTTTCCCCATCATCCCAGCTGTATTATCCTCAGATCCACCGGATCCATGGCGTAATCAATATGGTCACCCTATTATGGGTACACTCATCCGGATCCAGGTTGCTTGGATCCACTTCACTGTAAGTGTACACTTGTCATGGATCTGAGCTCTCCAATCATCCAACATCGTCTGGCAACCGTCTGTGATCTCCATTGTCCCACGAAAGCTCGAGATCCACTGTATCCGTCATCCCAACATCATGAATCCAGGTCGTTCTATGCGGGATCCTCCCTCCTTGAATCCGAACTCGGAAATATGGGATCCGGGACACATCGCGGTGGATCTTGGCTCCTGATTAGCCGTGGCTACTAGATCCACCTTCAGATGACACCTACCTCCATTATTTTCATAGGATCCACACTCGATCCACCCGTACATAGCGTATCCCATATCCACCCAAGTGGATCCAGGTAAGGGTGGATCCGAGATAAGTCTTGGTAGATCTTGCCTTCCCGTGCATCACTCATACCAGATCAATCGTCGTTTCATACGGGGTGCTGCTCGTCATGGCTAATCCACCACCGACAACTTGCATCCGCGCCGGACGATCCAAATCCTCTCTAATCACTTGAAATTGTCACTGATTCGGGATAGTGACCCCTTTTAGGTCCATTCTCTTATTTATGAGAAAGCACTTCAACACACTTGTCGCTTCCATTGTCACCCCAGACTTGAAACGAACACTCGTTGGCGTATGTACAGCGTTTACCGAACTCAGTAGTTCGTGTGTACGCGCTACCGAGGCTTCGTTTGCAATATTGCCCCCGCCGTGAATTGTCGTGTAAGTGTCCAAAGGTTCTTCGGAAGACTAATCCTCGGCCGAGTCCCTGGCTGTCACCCCAGACGCCAGACAGGCCTCCACTCGTTCACGTTCCTCCATGATCATTGCCCAGCGTTCTGCACATGTCAGACGATCACTAGAGTCCATTAGCGAGTCTTCAAGAGGCCTTGCTAGCATTCCACTGGGCTCTGGATAGTCTGGTCGCTCGACTGCCGAAGGCTGAGTGGCGAGCCATTGTTCGTAGATTTCACATTCACGCTGAAACAGCTCGCGGTCTCTGCAACCTTCGTACGCCAGCACTTGCCAATCTTAATACTTCTTGGAGTATAGATGCACATAGCAATCAGCAATCATCTCGCGGCAACCCCCCATCTTGAATCTGTGGTGTAGCGGGATCAGCAAAATCTGCGAGATTGCTGGATCCAACTTACCAACTGCGCCCAGACACCGACTAACGGAGGGGGTCCGTGTTCTGCTGAACTTTCCTCACCTTGTGTACCCGTCGGTAGGGCGGGATCTTGCTCTCTCGGTAACTTCCGAAGAGTTCAAGTGGTGAAGCTTGAGTGTCTTGGCGAGACGTGGGGATGGGGTGGAGCAGCAGTGGAAAATCTTCACTCTGCGTCCGTAGATAGTTCCGAATCCTAAGCGAGT
>NW_003305867.1:0-2770 GCF_000142945.1 Phytophthora infestans T30-4
CTTTTGTCAGGGCATAACCGAAGACCACAGCACGGATGCCAAGATGAATGTTGGAATGATTGGGAGGAGTTCGATTCACGCGACGAAGTGTTCCATTACAGTGAGGTGGATCCAAAGCGACCTGGGATTCGGGATGAGTGTACCCATAATAGGGGTGACCATGATGATTACGTCAATATATCCCGGTGGATCTGAAAGATAACACAGCTTGGGATGATGGTTCAAGGGAAGAAGGGACATGCAGCCGAGCCTGGTAAGGGATTTAGCAGATGAAAGACATAGAAGGGTAGAAACCCAGGCAGGTATAGGCTTAAATATCAATACAGACTTCAATTTGCACAGTAACACGCAAAGTGCCTTCCCGCCCTCAAGAACCGGAACTACATTGGCCGTACGAGCTCCGTGAAGGTTAGGAATTGCGAATCTAGTGTTGGTAGTGATAACTGGATAATACATTGGCCAGATCCTACAACCTAGTGAGCTTTTCCTATACACGTGCAGATCCGACAGGTTAACCGAATTTACTACTTGGTCGGTCATACCCTAGAGGTTCTCAACTCTCAAGATCCCGTCACAGGAGGCGGCAAGTACGACTTAAAGGACAACACAAAGGCAAGGGAACACACCCGCAAGGCAACCCTACGGCCGGATCCACGATCTAGGCCCCGGATCCATAAGCTCGAATATTCGCTTAGGATACGGAACCATCCACGGACGCAGAGTGAAGATTTTCCACTGCTGCTCCACCCCATCCCCACGTCTCGCCAAGACACTCAAGCTTCACCACTTGAACTCTTCGGAAGTTACCGAGAGAGCAGATCCCGCCCTACCGACGGGTACACAAGGTGAGGAAAGTTCAGCAGAACACGGATCATCGGGGGACCCCCTCCGTTAGTCGGTGTCTGGGCGCAGTTGGTAAGTTGGATCTGGCAATCTCGCAGATTTTGCTGATCCCGCTACACCACACCGGCGAGTTTCACGCTCGGCGTTGAAGGCCTTCGCTTGATATGCTCATTCGTGAGCACCTTCACCACATCTTGCGTTCGCAGCTCTGCATTGCTCATCTCCAAGTTCAGCACGACGTTCTCGTAGCTCTTGGGTAGACTGCGCAGCAAGCAGATCGCCACATCCTCGTCCTTCATCTTGGCGCCGATACTGCTGAGCTTGGCGCTGATGTTGAGGACCTCGTTGCAATGGTGAAGAATGTTTCCGCCTTCTGCCATCTCCATGCTGAAGAGCTGGCGCTTGAGGTAGATGCGTCCAGCCTTCTGCGATCCACCGTAAAGGGTACGCAAGCGCGCCCACGCGACCCAGGCTTCCTCGTAGTCGTCGACAACATGATGGTAGTCCGCGTCCATGTGGAGGAGCATGAGACCGAAGGCGACGTTGCTCGACTTGACATACTCGTCCTTGGCCCTGGAGTCCGTGAACGTGGGCGTCGTCTCGCGGTTCACCACATTCCACACCGACTTGGTCAGGAACACGCCACGCATGTAACGGTTCCACGTGGCGTAGTTCTCGCCGTTGAACTTGTCGATGGAGATCTTGGAATCTTGCACAGAAGACATCGTACTTGGGCTGATAACCTGAAGAAGGTGATGGTTGGATCTTGTGTCTTGCGAGGGGAGGACTGCCGAAGCTTGGGGCGAGGAGGCCGAGGCGAGGGAAGTCACTTGAGGGGCAGAATGGAAATTCAGAAGTGATTGATTGATAAGAACTTACACTGTCTTCTCTACCTAGTTTGCATCCAATCATTTGGTGCATCCAATCACCAACCCTCTGTACTCGTCCAATCATCCTACTCGTCTAATCATCGGTGGCGTAAACATCCTACCGTAATCATCGCGGGATCGTATTGGGATTACCTGCAACAGCACCGCGGCCACCTCGACCGCGTCGTGCACCTCCTCGGTTTTCATCCTTCTGCTTGGTCCAGCACTTGTCAATAACGTGCCCCAGTTTTCCGCAGTAATCACACCGGCGAGTTTCACGCTCTGTTGCAGGTAATCCAATACGATCCCGCCATGATTACGGTAGGATGTTTACGCCACCGATGATTAGACGAGTAGGATGATTGGACGAGTACAGAGGGTTGGTGATTGGATGCACCAAATGATTGGATGCAAACTAGGTAGAGAAGACAGTGTAAGTTCTTATCAATCAATCACTTCTGAATTTCCATTCTGCCCCTCAAGTGACTTCCCTCGCCTCGGCCTCCTCGCCCCAAGCTTCGGCAGTCCTCCCCTCGCAAGACACAAGATCCAACCATCACCTTCTTCACGCTCGGCGTTGAAGGCCTTCGCTGCTTCCTCGATCTTCACCGCCGCAGTCTTCTCGCCTTGTCGCTTGATATGCGCATTCGTGAGCACCTTCACCACATCTTTATTGAGGGTTGCTGGTCTTGGTACTGTGTACCAGTTGTACCCATGAACCGGTCAACCTGAACCGGTCCAATACGATCCCGCTGTGATTATGGTACGTTGTTGATGCCACCAATGATTGGACGAGTAGAATGATTGGACGAGTACAGAATGATTAAATGAGTAGAATGATTGGATGACCTAGGTAGTGAGGACAGTGTAAGCCCCGATAAATCAATCACTTTCGAATCTTCCTTCTTCCGCTCAAGTGCCTTCACTCCGGTCTCCGCACCAAGTGCAGAAGTCACTCCGTTCAGTCCCAAGCTTCGTTCCAACACCTCTACACCGTTAACAGGTTATGAGCCCAAGCACCATGTCCTCTGCCCATGACGCCTCGACCAAGGTCACCA
>NW_003305868.1:0-2771 GCF_000142945.1 Phytophthora infestans T30-4
TTTATTTCTTGCCAGGTTATAAGGAAGCCATCGAGCTGGTGTTAACGGTTAAGTTACCGGGTATGTTACAGAAAAGTTATTATATTCACGGTGTTTTCAACTGTATTTCACCATGCCAAACAAGTTGGAAGGCTGCGTCAGGCCATCCCTATGGTGGTGTCCCTCTCCCTTACATGTCGAAGGAGAGCGTGGTAGTCGTCCCAGCTCCTCAGCATACTTGATCAAGTCCACATGGTGCTTTCACTGGCACGTTGGCGTGGCGAGATCATCGTCAGCTCTTCACATAGCTCGTGCAAATGACACCTCGCGTGCCTGCTTGCACGACTGAAGATGCAGAGCGGCTCTTAGCGATACCGTCGTCCCGTTGGTACTGGTGTTACGTTTTAGAGCACGCTTGGTCGCTGCCCTCCGAGTACGCGAACTCCACCGGTCTTGCCACTGCAATATCCTGACGAAACTTCTTCGCTGAGGTGAAAAATGGAATAACTAGCGGCATCTTGTGCTGCTTGTTTAATCGGTTAAGGGGTGAGTCCCCGCGTCATTACGAGTCTCCGTGGCGTCCACACACAAGTCGTGCGGGATGATAAACCCGTGCGATCCCTGGATATCAATCACGGTGCCACAGTGGAGCACGTCCAGCTTGTTACTAACTTCTGCGGTCTCCACGATTGTCGGGTTGACTGCGGACTCCAGAGCGCCCATACTGTCTTCACTCTCTCGTCGACTAATCTTCTCCTGGAAAAGGGGTGTCATAGAGGCTGGAATCGCCGGCGAGGCGATGTTCAGCGCCATGGAAGATATCTCGTCCTTAGGCACCTGTTTCTGCTGTTTCTTCGCAGCGCTGGTCTTGGCGGGGGACAGATGGGGCAGCGTGACCATGTCGGGGCTGCACTTGTCTATTTCTTGATCCAGGAAGTCCTGGTACGACTGTGCGGTCTTGGGGAACTTGATCGCTAAAGTAAACTTGGGCATACATGGAGCGACCGAAGGTAGGAGGTAGTAACGATCCCATGCGATGCCACAATGACCCTTGTACACGGAAGTTGTAGACACCACTCCGTGTCACGCTTTCGTCAACGCTTAGAGGCCGAGACCGCGAAACTCCCACGGACGTAAATGCGAATACGTTGTTGTAGGCCCGGATTGACCGCATGAAGGTCGGGTTTTCGAAAAGTGTCAGAAGCGCATCAGGTGCTGTTCGCGAAGATGGAACGAACACCAGTCCGTTACGACAGCAGGATCCATCTGTCTCTTGCGGAAACTTTCTTACCCGTTGCAAAAGCGACAGAGCCGTTCGCAGTCTCGACTGTCGTTCGTGTAACGCGTGAAGTAGTGTCGACCACCGTCCACTTTGGAAGGATCAAAATGTGGTGTAATAGAACGCACAAATACCGTCAGATGTGGATTCCTTACACAAACCACATCGAATCGCCGAGTTAGGTCGGCGGTTGTATGGCCTGCGCAGAGGGTGGTTCCCTCGCGGTTCGGCCCTTCCGGGACAGACGAGTGGCTCACTTCCACTCGGTTCCGACTAACCAAGTCAGAGTACTTCCGAGGCTCCGCCGAGTTTGGTTCGGCTGAGCTCGTTCACAAACCCTGTGCCCTCCACCAAAGGATGAACGACGGCGCGCGGGCGCTTTAACAGGTCACCGAGCGCAGAGGCTGCTCAGCTAGAAGTGTTGCGGCACCCGGGCTATCCGACGTACCGGCCCGCTGAGTGTGCGGGGCTTTCTTTCGCGCGTAGCGAGACTTTGTCCTACCCGGACCGACCTAATCTCTTGGCGCTACCAGTAAATACCCTGCAAGCTATGCCTCTCGAGTATCGACGGCAGGCATAATCCAGCCCTATGCAGGGACTTACCGGAAGAGTGTACACGTGTCTTGGACTAGGCAAATTCTGCTATGTTATCTTCTCGGAGCCTTTTCGGCTCCCCCTATTTAATCCTATGCTTCTCATACAAATATCAAGTGAAATGTAGTCGTTTCGGATCTCTACCGACCCTTCCGCTGGGTTCAGGCGACTGTGGTGTTGGAAATCCCACGTGAACTCTAGCTACAGATGTAGTTAGGATGTTCCCACAACAATACGTCTACTAGGATAGTAAACGATCGTTCGGGCGGACCTGAAGACCCCAGCTCTGCCCTTGCACCGGGACAAACTGGACCTTGTAAACTACTTATATAGGCCAACCAGTAAAATAAGAACACGCTACTAGCACGAGCAAAGCTAGCAGGTGTTTTGAATCCTCGTGGTCCCAACAGCGGAAGGGTACCAGGCACGGGTAAGCCTTTTACGAGATCACCGAGTGTTCAACACTCGGCTGGAAGAAATAAAAGGGAGGCAATTCAAGCACTCCCAGTCGTGCAAATAGGCAACAATAAGCCGTCACGTAAAACCTCCCGATAATAATCGGCCAATACACAAAGTCTCTTGGCCTTGCCGGATGAACCCTCGCTACAGAGCTTCGAGTTCACCGACAGGCATAACACACTCAAACAAGCTTGACCTGACGCTTACCTTGAAGCCGGACGTCGCTCTGTGTGCTTGAGTGGAAATTCTGTTCTGTATTTAAGCTTACCCTTTCGGGTCTATTCCTAATAAGAAGTCCTAATCAAGTATACAAATATCAAGTGAAAAATGATCCGTTATGGATCTTCTTGCATGCCAAGCGTCGTCTGCACTGTCGCATGAGCATCTTTTTTTTTATATTATTTCATTTTTATCTATGTTAATAGGTGCATTATCCGCATTACAGCAAAAAAAAATAAAA
>NW_003305869.1:0-2771 GCF_000142945.1 Phytophthora infestans T30-4
TCGGGCTCCCGTGGTCCGAGACTCGGACCCAGAAGATTTACCGCCGATTTGTTCTCCCTGCCTCCCAACGACCGTACGACGAAGATGGGGGACAACTCGCGGTCGGGGGATTACCCGTACCCGGGGACCGTGGGATGGTACAGATCCGCAGACCTCATGGACGGGGACAGCGCAAGTCAGGTGCTCGCAGTGCGGATACCCGGAAGCCCACAGAGTCTGGATGTTGTAAACATCTGGGTCTGTGAGAAGTGTGGCAAGAAAGATCATCCCCGGGGATCATTGCTTCTACGTGGGTCGCGGGTGTGGCGAGATTCACGACGTCGGCAAGTGTCCGATGGAAGAATTCTACAACCAGATCCGCCAATGGTTTGATCCAGCCAAGCACAGGGGGATGTTGCCAGAAGTGGCCGAGAAGATGTTAAACTAGGACGCTCGCCGGGTTTGAATCCGGTACGAGCCGAGCGTTCTAGGTACTGCATTGATGCATTTGTGAACAAGACATCGCTAGATCCAAGTAGCAGAACCCTAGATCCAGTCGATAATACACGTGTTCTACACGAAGTGTCAGTTGCCAAGACTTCTAGTTTGCGCCAAGTGGATGAATTTGCCAGATCCGAAGTCTCTTCAACCCTGGATCTACAAAGAGGAGAGACACGTGGTTATTGGGAGAAACAACAACATGGTCGATGGTTTGAGCCTACCAAGGGTGAGGTCACGGCGGACCCCCTTAAAGTTTGTCAGGTCACTGGATCCCATGGATCTGAGGATGCAGGATCCATGGATCTGCTAACCGGGGAGCCCGTTGATACTGGAAGTACCATGCTCCAGGAAAGTGGTTCAGACAAGCCAAGGTAGGGGGCAAGATCAACAATGAAAAAGCAATCCTACTCCTAGATAGTGGTGCCGAGGTGTCTATACTGGATACCGCCTTTGCTCGTAAGGTTGGGTGCCAAGTGGATGGGAGTCGGATCCAAGATTGTGTTGGGATTGGTGAAGGCGTGTACCGTACGAACGGGAGAACGCGAATCAAGATCACGCTGGCAGGTTGTTTGGTGTATTGGTTTGACATTTGGGTTGGAGATCTCGCTGGTCAAGACGCCATCCTCGGGATGGATTTCATGGTACCGGCCGGAGTGAGGTTGGATCTGGCGGATGGGACTCTTTGTTTCCCTAACGAGATGCGGATCCAGCTCAGCGGACGGCGGCCGTTGTATGGAGCGAAAATGAGGATCATAAGGGCGGATAAGACGACCTGGATCGAGCCCGGAGAAACCTGGGAACTGGCAGATAGGTTAAAGTGGGTGGAACATGAGAAACGGTGGGTCACTCGGGGCGAGAAATGGGTGCCTACCGTAATCCAGGGACCAGGTCGATCACAATACCTCCAGGTCCCTGGATCCTTGTCGAGAGTGGCCACACTAGCTAAACAGGAACCATCGTGGGTAAACCCACCAGAGGATCAAGTCGATCCAAAAGGTGGCTTCCCCAGTACCAGGATACCCGACCCCACGAAGACAGAAGGGATGACGGTGGAAGGCGAGTCGCGGTGCTTGGATCCAAGGGTGGATCCGACAAAGACTGAAGATAAACAAGTCTGCTACCGTGAAGGCGGGGATCTACACGCCGAGGATCTTGGAGAAGGCATGGCGGTGATCCCGGAGGTACCACTGACCACAGAGGAGGTCACGATTGATGATATCCAAGTGGATCCAGGGGCGAACGAACCCGCTGAAGTGGATCGTCTACGTCAGAAGATCTGGGAAAGCCGACATCTGCTGATTGGTAAAGGTAATGCGTTACCGCCCGCTGCCCGCGGAGTCAAATGTGAAATCGATGTCAGCGACGCGAAACCGATCGCTCAAAGGGTGCGGAAGGTGGCACCTCAGTTCCGAGAGAAACTATCGGATCTGATTAAGGGCCTGCTGCAAGCCAAGATCATCAGCTTCTCAACGTCCCCGTGGGCGTCTCCGGTGGTAATCATCATCAAGAAGAACGGGGTGGATATACGTCTGTCCATTGATTACCGGCTGGTTAACAGCCTGACTCGATTGATGGTGTATCCCGATGCCTCTAATCAATGAGCTATTGGAAGATTTAGATAAAATACTCTGGTACTGTTCTCTAGACATGGCCAGTGGTTTCTGGGTGGTTACTATGACGGATCGAGCTCGCGCAATATCCGCATTCATCACACCGTTTGGCCTGATCGAGTGGAACCGGATGCCGTTTGGATTGAAGAACGCACCCCAGATCTACCAACGCCTGATCGATAACGCCCTCTATGGATTCACCCGAATACCGGAGCCCGAAACGGGTGGATCCGGGGAAAACCATACGGAAGTGGATCCATGTAAGCGGGGGAACCAGGGGATCCCAGGACCCCGCCTGTGTTAGGACGCAGATCTTACATCGACGACATTCTAATCCCGGCGGAATCGTGGGATCAGTTGTGCGAAAGAGTGACATCCCTACTGAAGGCGTGTACTAAGTGGAATCTCTCTATCAGTGTGGTAAAGATCTATTGGGGGATGCGCAAGGTGGATTACTTAGGCCATCGAGTTTCCAAGGAGGGATTGGAGGCGAATCCTAAGGACCTGTCTTCGTTAGCCGATTTGTCCTTCCCACATTCGCTACGGGCGATGCAATCCTTCTTGGGCAGTTTGAACTACTACAGTCGGTTCATCGAGGATTACGCCCTGTTTGCCGCGGTATTGTATGAATTGAGAGAGGTAGATTTTGCTGCGATGACCACTCCAGCTGTCCGGATCAAA
>NW_003305870.1:0-2772 GCF_000142945.1 Phytophthora infestans T30-4
GTTTGGGCGTTCTTGTCTGAAGCCCATTCTCACGCTCCGGGCGGTTTTCCACGGGGTTGACTGGTTGTCTGACCGTGCGTTAGGGGGCCTTTCAGCAGGTGCACCGGCCTTCATTCTCGTTAGCTGGCGGCGAGGTGTCGGGTCGGATCCATCCAAAGAGGAATTCCCCATCCGGAATTATCGGGCTGAAAGGTCGTTGTCCTCGTCTTGGACATCGTTGTAAGCGTTCGAATCTTCGTTTGAATACTCGGTGCCTCCCTTAGCAGCTTCACGACCTTCTAATTCAGCTAGTAGGTCATCCACCGTGGCTTCAATGAGCGTCACTCTTGGTTTGTTTCGGTTGTCATCGCGGCGACGGTCATCACGCCGGTTGTTGCGGGCGTATCCATCGTCACGTCGCGCGTCACGACTCTTGGAGTATCGGTACTCACTGTCACACTTGACCATCCTCTCCTTGCCCTTGAGAACATCTTCGATGATCTCTTCGAGCTCGTGAATGTCGGCGACTCGAGCGTGGTAGAGACTCTCCGCCAGCTTGTCATCATCGCATGTTGCCAGGAACTGCTGTACGTGTTCTTTCGCGTCGCGACCACTCTTCTCAAAGTGTAGACGGGCGGTCCGAGCGTAGCCATTCAGCCTGTTTATAGTCGCACAGATGTTCATTACGTTCTCGCTTGGCGGAGTAGTAACGCGACAGTGCCGTCTGAGTGAACTGCGAGCAGTAGTAGCGGATGAACGCATCGCTCAGCAGCTTCCACTTGCGCTTCGTCTTCTTCGGGAGTTGACGGAACCAATGAGTGGCTCCGTCCCGGGGACTTAGCTCAAATGGAATGCACTATTTATCGGTATCTGTGTGGGTTCCAGTCATTTCATAGACGAACCCACGGAGCCACTGCATACAGTTCTCGCTCTTGTTGCGAGAGCCTGAGAACGGCGTGATGCGATCCAACGGTCGGTGCGATGCCCTTTCAATCCTCGGTGTTGGGTCCACGTCGTTCAGCGTCGCTAGCTCATTCATCTGACGCATCAATTCGAGTTGAGGATCTTCCTCGTCGAAATGTACGCACCAAAATGTCATCGTCACTGGACGAACCATCGCTGTCGACTTGACGACGTCCGGCACCACCTTTGGGAGCTCGCGCACCCGCCTCGGCGACCGAACGAACCCTTGTTACTTGCGTAAACACGTTGCATACGGCTTTCCGAACGTGGCGTAGCCATGTGCGAGTCTTGAAAGTACGGTGAAGCGTCGGTAGTGCCAAAGGCACCACGCTCAGCTCCACGCTTGGTCGGAGGAGTACGAACGAGTCGTTGGGGCGTCGGCGGCAGTGAAATCGTGGATGGATCTTCATCATGAACGGTCGGTCGACTCATAGGCTGCTTTCCAGCGTTGATGCCGACAGCGTTAAATGCCTTCCGATGCTTCTTCTTCAATTTCTGGAGAGCAGCTCCGGCCTCATGAGGTTGCCAATCTTGGAGCAACATCGTCGATGGGTACGTCTCATTCTCGAAGCCCAGTGACAATAGTAGCGACACTGAATCCTCGGCAAGTTGGCTAGTCGACACCGAGTTGACTGGGTATTGAAGTTCCTGCGCAAGCGCAGGCCAGTCGGCCTTTCGCTTGGGGATGGGCTTGAACAGCTGCATCCACTCATCATTCTGCATCAGCGCTTGTACGCGGTCGAAAACGCGCTTGGCGGCTGGTGTATCGCCATTGATAGGTGGGCGAGGTGCCTTCAGCAGTGCTGAATGCTTTACGCTCGCCACCGAAGGTTTTGTGGTGTTGGAAATCCCACGTGAACTCTAGCTACGAATGTAGTTAGGATGATCCCACAACAATACGTCTACTAGGATAGTAAACGCTCGTTCGGTCGGACCTGAAGACCCCAGTTCTGCCCTTGCACCGGGACAAACTGGACGTTGTAAACTACTTATATAGGCCAACCAGTAAAAATTAGAACACGCTACTAGCACGAGCAAAGCTAGCAGGTGTTTTGAATCCTCGTGGTCCCAACAGCGGAAGGGTACCAGGCACGGGTAAGCCTTTTACGAGATCACCGAGTGTTCAACACTCGGTAGGAAGAATAAAAGAGATGCAATACAAGCAATCCCAGTCGTGCTAATAGGCAACAATAAGCCGTCACGTAACCCCCCCCCCCGATAATAATCGGCCAATACACCAAAGTCTCTTGGCCTTGCCGGATGAACCCCTCGCTACAGAGCTTCGAGTTCACCGACAGGCATAACACACTCAAACAAGCTTGACCTGACGCTTACCTTGAAGCCGGACGTCGCTCTGTGTGCTTGAGTGGAAATTCTGGTCTGTATTTAAGCTTACCCTTTCGGGCCTATTCCTAATAAGAAGTCCTAATCAAGTATACAAATATCAAGTGAACAATGATCCGTTATGGATCTTCTTGCATGCCAAGCGTCGTCTGCACTGTCGCATGAGCATCTTTAACGGTCCGCGCCCTGTCCCAGACGGTGAACGTGCCTTCCAAGGGTCGCTGAGTCTTCCGCGAAATCATCCCAACCGCCACTGAGGGTTCGTACCGTAGATGGTCCGCTGAATGCGAATCCGGCCAGTCCATTATTAATGATAAGGACAGTCTGGATTCAGTGACATATGCCCGTATCCAATACTCGTTGAATGTTCGGAGGTGACGCCGTCGAGTCCCTTGCACCTTGGCGTCTCCGTACAGGCCCCTGACCGAGGGTTCGTTGCTTGAACAACCTGCTTCTAAAGGCACGTCTTTGTCGACGGGTGATAAT
>NW_003305871.1:0-2773 GCF_000142945.1 Phytophthora infestans T30-4
CGTGGTTCGTTACCGTTTTCAGAATCGCTAGGTGCCTTCATTGATTTAGTCCTCTGTCATTGTCCGTGGCCTTTCGTGCTTTGTGATGTAGTGATTTCTCCGTAGTTGCGGATTATCACCCGTCGACAAAGACGTGACACCGCCCAAGTTGTTCAAGCGACGAACCCTCGGTCAGGTGATGTACGGAGACGCCAAGGTGCAAGGGACTCGACGAACGTTCAACGAGTATTGGATACGGGCATATGTCACTGAATCCAGGCTGTCCTTATTATTAATAATGGACTGGCCGGATTCGCATTCAGCGGACCATCTACGGTACGAACCCTCAGTGGCGGTTGGGATGAGTTCGCAGAAGACTCAGCGACCCTTGGAAGGCTGTTCACCGTCTGGGACAGGGCGCGGACCGTTAAAGATGCTCATGCGACGGTGCAGACGACGCTTGGCATGCAAGAAGATCCATAACGGATCATTGTTCACTTGATATTTGTATACTTGATTAGGACTTCTTATTAGGAATAGACCCGAAAGGGTAAGCTTAAATACAGAACAGAACTTCCACTCAAGCACACAGAGCGACGTCCGGCTTCAAGGTAAGCGTCAGGTCAAGCTTGTTTGAGTGTGTTATGCCTGTCGGTGAACTCGAAGCTCTGTAGCGAGGGTTCATCCGGCAAGGCCAAGAGACTTTGTGTATTGGCCGATTATTATCGGGAGGTTTTTACGTGACGGCTTGTTGTTGCCTATTTGCACGACTGGGAGTGCTTGAATTACCTCCCTTTTATTCTTCCAACCGAGTGCTGAACACTCGGTGATCTCGTAAAAGGCTTACCCGTGCCTGGTATCCTTCCGCTGTTGGGACCACGAGGATTCAAAACACCTGCTAGCTTTGCTCGTGCTAGTAGCGTGTTCTTATTTTTACTGGTTGGCCTATATAAGTAGTTTACAAGGTCCAGTTTGTCCCGGTGCAAGGGCAGAACTGGGGTCTTCAGGTCCGCCCGAACGATCGTTTACTATCCTAATAGACGTATTGTTGTGGGAACATCCTAACTACATTTGTAGCTAGAGTTCACGTGGGAATTCCAACACCACAGTTGACTCTCTTCGTAGGGGGTGGGGGGGCAATAGAAAAGCAAGTCATTCAGATCCACTGTGTGGTGAAGTGCTTTCTCAGAAAATAAGATAATGGGCCTGACCGCGGGGTCACTATCCCGAAATCAGTGACTATTTCAAGTGATTAGAGAGGATTTGGGTTGTTTGGCACGGGTGCAAGTTGCCTGTGGTGGATTAGCCATGACGAGCGGCATCCCGTACGGAATGACGATGGATCTGGTATGAGCGATGTACGGGAAGGCAAGATCCACCAAGACTTATCTCGGATCCACCCTTACCTGGATTCACTTAGGTGAATATGGGATATACTATGTACCAGTGGATCGAGTGTGGATCCTATGAAGGAATGGTGGTAGGTGCCATCCGAAGGTGGATCTAGTAGCCACGGCTAACGAGAAGTCAGGATCCACCGCGAGGTACCCCGGGTCCCATACTTCCGAGTTCGGGTCCAAGGAGGGAGGATCCCGCATAGAAGGACCTGGATCCAGGGTACAGGGATGAGGGAAGCAGTGGATCTGGAACTTTCGTGGGACAATGGAGATCACAGACGGTTGCAAGATGATGTTGGATGATTGGAGAGCTCGGATCCACGGCGAGTGTACAATTACAGTGAGGTGGATCCAAGCGACCTGGATCCGGATGAGTGTACCCATAATAGGGTGACCATGATGATTACGTCATGGATCCGGTGGATCTGAAGATAACACAGCTGGGATGATGGGTCAAGGGAAGAAGGGACATGCAGCCGAGCCTGGTAAGGGATTTAGCAGATGAAAGACATAGAAGGTAGAAATCCAGGCAGGTATAGGCTTAAATATCAATACAGACCTCAATTTGCACAGTAGCACGCAAGTGCCTTCCTGCCCTCAAGAACCGGAACTACATTGGCCGTACGAGCTAAGAGAAGGTTGGGAATTGCGAATCTAGTGTTGGTAGTGATAACTGGATAATACATTGGCCAGATCCTACAACCTAGTGAGCTTTTCCTTTACTTGTGCAGATCCGATAGGTTAACCGAATTTACTACTTGGTCGGCTACACCCTAGAGGTTCTCAACTCTCAAGATCCCGTCACAGGAGGCGGCAAGTACGACGCAAAGGAAACTACAAAGGCAAGGGAACACACCCGCAAGGCAACCCTACGGCCAGATCCACGATCTAGGCCCTGGATCCATAAGCTCGAATATTCGCTTAGGATTCAGAACCAACAACAGACGCAGAGTGAAGATTTTCCACTGCTGCTCCACCCCATTCCCACGTCTCGCCAAGACACTCAAGCTTTACCACTTGAACTCTTTGAAAGTTACCGAGAGAGCAGATCCCGCCCTACCGACGGGTACACAAGGTGAGGAAAGTTCAGCCGAATACGGATCATCGGGGGACCCCTCCGTTGGTCGGTGTCTGGGCGCAGTTGGTAAGTTGGATCTGGCAATCTCGCAGATTTTGCTGATCCCGCTACACCACAATGGTGCGCGTGCCCGGATCTTTTGGTGACTCGGGATTTCACCGTGAGTTTTAAGAAGATGCTCAAGTGAAGATTGAGCCAGGGGAAGAGGCGTCGTCGGAGGTCGGATCGACGAAGACGCTGCTGAATGAAACAAGATCCGCGGATCGATGGAGTTTTGGGAGGAACTCTGTCGACGGAAGAGAGGTGGATCCGGATCCGG
>NW_003305872.1:0-2774 GCF_000142945.1 Phytophthora infestans T30-4
CCATTCTCTAGAGGGCCCACCGCAGGCGCGATGAGCAGATTCAGGCTCTGTCCATCTTTCTGCTCTCATCGAGGGTGCTTAGATCTCGTACGGCAAGCCCGGTCTAAAAGCGAGGTGCCCAATCGTTGGGAGACGCTCCACGAATGTGTTGTGCTCACAAAACGAACCGGAAATCCCTAGGCGTCGCAGGAGTAGATATTCCCAAATGTACACAGGCCCCACATTATTCGGAAAGGGCTTCTTTATCGATGATGGCCCAGTACGCGAAGAACCCGAAAAAATTCCACTCTCGCACACGAGAAGTTAGTGAGCTTGCTGCCATGGCTCAAAGGTCGTCATTCCAGTTAGAAAATTACCGTCGTGTAGTAAGAAAATAAATGTGCTGTTATTTATCATTGCTGTCGGTTTTTGCTTCTATGCGTCGCTTGCAGTTAGTAAGTATCTTATCAATCTAATTTGCCGAATGTTTGGTGAGCACTTTTTGAGTCCGAATTATACTATGTTTTGTAAATGTGATATTCCAGTTGTACTACTTTTGTGAGTACATGAGCAAAAGAATGCTTAGCTCAGGATTCTAGCGCACTGTTGCGTGCTGGCTGCATTATTGACCATCTCCCGGCCGTCTGCACCGAGCCCGTATCCATTTAAGAGCAGTCATGACCGTGTCAGCTGCGTGACGGTCATTGGAGGCACATGTTACTTAGTATTAAGCTCTATGTAATAGGCCGTCAGTTTCAAAGTGAGGAGGCCTTTTAAAGCGGGCGCGCCACGCGTCCTCCTCGCCATTAACATCCCTCGGCAATGTGTTTACTTATTAAGTTTCCTTAAGAAGTAGGATGTTTGAACCTTTTCTATTAGCTACATAATTGACTAATTAAGGTGCATTCTAACACTTAGAGTTTGGCCTTTGCAGACCTACAATGTAAGCATACCGGTACATATGGGCCTCCGCATACTAGCAAAATGCTGGTCATCATGGCGCCCAAAAAGACCTTGTCCCTGTCGATTGTGTGTCTATACCAAGTAGACTCCTCGCACGCAGTGTGCTCTCTTATACCTTCCTGCCTTGTACACATGATCTAGACGACCGTCAATCCGGAGCCGACGGAAAAGGTTGCCGAGTGGCGCCGTCCAGAGCTCATTTCCCATTCTCCTCACTCGAGCTCACATCAAACAGCTCTCGTGCATTCGAAGGCTGTCCAAGAACACGCAAGCGCAACATGTTCAGCAGTAGCAAGATCGCCGCCGTGTGCCTCGCCGTCGTGGCGCTAACCAACAGTGCGTATGCTGAGAAGGAGGCCGCCCAGACGTTCGGACTGCTTGGCGCTGGTCTGCACGGTGGTGCGGGACTCTATGGAGCTGGCGCTGCCGGTCTTCACGGTGGAGCCGGCGTTGGTGCTGGTCTGTACGGTCGAGGTGCCGGCTATGGTGGTGCTGGTGCTGGTCTGTACGGTCGAGGTGCTGGTGGCGTTGGTGCTGGTCTGTACGGTCGAGGCGCCGGATATGGTGGTGCTGGTGCTGGGCTGTTTGGTCGGGGAGCCGGCTACGGTGGCGCTGGTGCTGGGGTCGGAGCTGGCGTTGGCGGTGCGGGCGTCGGTAACGGATACGGCGGTGCTGGTGTCGGAGGAACTACGGGTGTCGGTGCTGGTGTCGGAGGAACTACGGGTGTCGGTGCTGGTGCCGGTGTCGGAGGTGGTGTGAGTGGTAACGTCGGTGCTGGCGTGGGCGTGGGCGGTAATGCTGCTGTCGGCGCTGGTGTGGGCGGGGCTGCGAACGGAAGAGTGAGTGCCAATGCTGGTGTCGGCGCGTGAGTGAGTGGGGAACCCCGGTCCCGGCCTCGGACTTGGAGCTAGTGGAAGTCCTAATCGCTGGATTTGAGCGCCAATGCTGGTGTCCGAGGTGGTGTCGGCGGATCGGGCCGGTGTGGGAGGAGCGGCAAGTACTGGTGCGGGTGGAGCTACGACAACGACGGACGGCAAAACTAGCACATCTACGTCGCAGAACGGCGGGGCCAAGGCAACTGCAACTACCACGACTGCAGGCACGACCACCGGCACCGCCGGCACGGGTGCTTCGACGAAGCAGACAGGTTATCGCATGCTGCGGTCGCAGTGAGCCGAGGAATAGTGTCTTGTTGACAACTTCTCCTGGCTACGTTGTTCAGCTCTTAACTCATCTCGCTCAAAGAGGCGATCTGTCGATATCTGTGTATAATTTTTAATACCGTCGTGTAGTAAGAAAATAAATGTGCTGTTGTTTCTCATTGCTGTCGGGTTTTGCTTCTTTATGCGTCGCTTGCAGTTAGTAAGCATCGTATCAATCTAATTTGCTGAATGTTTGGTGCGTAGAGCACTTTTTGAGTCCGAATAATACTATGTTTTGAGTGGATGATGTTGAAGTTGCACTCGAAAAAGGCAACTTGGTGCTTTTGTGAGTACCTGAGCAAAAAAAAGCATCAAGTTGCTTAGCTCAGGATTCTAGCGCACTCTTGCGTGTTGGCTGCATTATTGACCAGCTCCCGGCCGTCTGCACCGGCCCCGTATCTATTTAAGAGCAGTCATGACCGTGTCAGCTGCGTGACGGTCATTGGAGGCACATGTTACTTAGCGTTTGGTTTATCGAAGTCAGGGGAGCTTGGGGGAGAGCGCGCCAAAAGAAAAGTGCCGCCCCCGCAGTTCAGACGGATGGAAGCTTCTAGAAGCTTCCACAGCCGTCCTACATCTGCCTGTTTATTATTTACAATACTATACATTCCATAGTACAACTAACAACCC
>NW_003305873.1:0-2774 GCF_000142945.1 Phytophthora infestans T30-4
ACACTTTCCAGACTGATTGTCCACAAACTCCTTCACGTCCCAAACTGATGCTTTACAAACTCCTTCACGTTCCACCCCGACACACTCAGTCTTCGTATGATCGCGACGTTCCCAAAATACCCAACTCCGTAAAACCCAAAGAACAACCCGTGGTCGTTCCAATATAGAAAATATGTACACGTTACTCAGTGTTCTGAGGCTCAGCGAGCCCCAAACACTCTCGTGCAGTCCCACAACTGCACACGTTCTAACCGGCTCCCGTTGCCAGCTTAGAACAACACCTCAGCATCGTCGACATCAGCATTGGCTTCGACCAATCTGACGTTCCGACGCAACTCCGGCAGACCTCTTTTCTTCCGATCTGCGTCCTCAAAGGCACGTATCATCGTTCCAAACTCCGGTGCCAACGCCGCTCGAGACAACCAGAACGTCTCATACGTGGCGGTGAGTACGAGATACTGCAACTCACGCTTTTCGACTCTCTTCGCGATCACGTCCACTATCGGCGACGACAATCCCGAGAACGCAGTTTCTTCTTCGCCAATAGAGAGACGTTCCACAAAGCTCGTCGACGGCAAGTCCTTGACGTCCAATGGACCTGTACCGTCCTCATCCTCTTCTTCTTCGGCTCTATCAGGCTTCTCGTCAGCGTAGGGTCGGCTCCAGCGTCCTTGAAAGCGCTTCAGACGGTTGACGTTCACCGTGACGACCTTGTTCGGGTGCGTCGGAATCGCGATCCTGTAGGCGTTCTCCCCGACTTGGCCAACAACACGGTAGGGGACCGTGCCAGGAGAACGCCAGCTTCTTCGTCCTGCGTTCCCCCACCCGTGCTCTAAAGTACTGGTACACCCAGACAGCGTCTCCTTCAGCATATGTCACCTTCACTTGGTTGTCCAACCTCTGCTCGTGTCGATCCTGAGCCTTGAGTAGTTGTCGTTCCACAAGACGACGCGAGTCACGCAACGAGCGATACAATTTCCGGCGGTACGTCGCAACTTCGTTACTCTTCCAGTCCCTTCCCGTGTATAGGAACCTGAGACCACTCGGGAGGAGCTGAACTCCTCCTCTGTCTTGGACGAGAACGTCCTGGAAGACCTAAACAAGCAGCGTCAGGCACGCTTGGTCTCTGAGATTCTTAAGAACCCCAAGGATCCGGTGTATTCTTTGGTGACGGAGTATGCGGACGTGGTGAACAAACATCCACCGACCCAACTCCCACCGGATCGAGGCGTACGGCACAAAGTATTGTGTCACGAGGCAATGGCCTCTCCCGCGCGAACAATGCGAGGTCATTGATGCCTTCTTCGCCGCGAAAGCGAAGGCAGGCATGGTGCGGGAGTCGAAATCTCCGCACTCGACGCCGACTTTCTGCGTTCGGAAGCCGAACGGAAAGTGGCGTCTGGTTAATGCTTATAACAAGCTGAACAACGCAACGGTGCCGGCCCAAACACCAATCCCACGAAAGGATGTGTTGTTGAACGACATGGCCGGGAGCGTACTGTACAGTGCGCTTGATTTGGTAGACGGATACTACCAAATCCTGATGCGAGAGAGCGACATCCCGCTCACCGCGGCAAGCACTCCAAGCGGCATGCTTTGGGAGTGGCTCGTCATGCCGCAGGGCTTGTCTAATGCCCCGGCGACATTCAATCGCCTGGTGACGCAATTGTTCCGCCCTTTGCGTACCTTCGTACAGACGTACTTCGACGACATTTTCGTCCATAGCCGTGCCGAGGGAGGTAAGACGGCCATGGAGGTGCATCTAGGACACCTCCGTCGAGTGTTGGACGTGATGCGAGCAAACAAGCTCTACGCCAACATCGACAAGTGCGTTTTCGCGTCACCAGAGATCAAAGTTCTCGGTTGCTTCGTAAGCAACGTGGGCGTTCGGGCTGACCCAGACAAGGTCAAGGCCATAGCAGCATGGCCGACGCCCCGATCCCAGAAGGATCTTCGAAAGGGGTTGGGCTTGGCCAACTACCTTCACAAGTACAGCGCTGGGTACGCGGGCTTCGCTAAGCCCTTGTCAAGCCTCCTTCAGAAGGACGTCGACTGGCGCTGAGAGCAAGAGCACCAGGATGCTTTTGACAGCATCAAGGCCAGTCTCCAAGAGGCCCCTGTCCTGGCCCTGCCGGACGAGACGAAGCCGTTTAGCGTCGTCTGCGATGCCTCCGATTACGCCATCGGATGTGCATTGCTGCAGGCCGACACGGCTGGACACGAACGAGTCATCTCGTTCCAGTCCAGGCAGCTTAAAGCCGCCGAGCGGAACTACCCTGTCCATGACAAGGAGCTCCTGGCAATGAAATATGCCCTTGTGAAGTTCCGTGTTCACCTTCTGGGCTCTAGGCCCTTTGTGATCTACACAGACCACGCGTCCTTGAGAACGGCGACTAACTCGCCTCACCTCTCCCAAAGGATGGCGAGGTGCCTGTCCTTCTTCGCGGAATACAACTTCCGCGTCGAATACAAGCCGGGCAAGCTCAACGTGCTTGCGGACGCCCTCTCTCGGCGTCTTGACTATGAGTTGGCCCACATCACGCGGGTGACAACGGATCTATATGATCGGATACGCATGGCGTATCGGGACGATGAGGCTGTCGCGCCTATCGTCAAGTTCCTTAAGGCCGGAACGAGCGCGAAGTCCGACGGGATCTCGTCGCGACAGCGCTCACGACTCCACCGATATGAGTTGAAGGAGGGCCTCCTCTATTATCGGGTGGAGCCCACTGATCCTCACGGGTGGTCGTACCCAACGACGAGGATCTGAAGTC
>NW_003305874.1:0-2774 GCF_000142945.1 Phytophthora infestans T30-4
CCTGAGCAATCCCTTCGTGAGACTGATTTAGCTGCTTTTGTGGCTGCTGCTCAATTCTACTCTTTGCAATAGAGCCCTTTTGAGGAGGGGGGGATTGTGAGCGACCAAGCGGATCATGCGACCTTCTATACGCCTTTCGTATTCAATTGCAGGACCAACTATCCATGGACCTACCAGGATATTACGCTAAAATTCAAATTCGATCAAGCCAAAATTATATATTCGAACCTGAATTTTGGTTTCAAGTCGACAGCCGAGAAACACCTGTGCATGTGGACCATGGACGCATGATGTCCTACATTCCTCCAAGCGCTCGGCTCTGCTTCAAGATTTGAGTTTTTCTTCCACTCAAACACGACCGCACCGGCACTTTCAAATGGGTGAATAAAAATAATTCCTTTAATTGGATGATGGGTTACAGTTTTGTTGAGGTACTAATTCAGTACCCAGGTGATGTGGTAATTTGGTGCAACACTCAGTGCTGCTAGGATATCAACCAGAAACGGCAGACATTAACAAGTGGGGGGGGCATTTTTGGAGACATTATAGTAATTGATACGCGCGTTGCCCTCTCTGTCTTCCATACGAGTGTCAACGCGAGTAGCATTTGCTCTTATATCTGATTTAATCAGATTATTGGCTCGTATAGGTCTATTACCCAGTATTCGCGCCAATAGAAGACTTGTACACTTCGCGTTCGCGAGCCAGCTTCTTCTGCAACGTGCTGATAAAAACGTCCCGAGCTTGGACTTCGCAGTGAAGACGATTCAAATCCTCTGCGTGTCGCTCCATAGTGGCTTGAACACTTGCGAGCATGGCGCCATTCTTGGCGTTCGACTCGCGGAGAATCTTGATGTTGTGATGTAAAGCTTCAATCTCAGCGTTGGCAGCCTTGAGGAATGTCTTCGCGTTCTCACGGGCCATGATGTGGGGTGCCACCGAACGTACGGCGGCAGCAGCCTCGGACTGAGCAAACCGCAACTGACGCTCCAAGTCGGCAACTCGTTCTGGTAATGCCGACAGCGCGTCAGGAACAGGATGTATTGCAGCGAGGACCTCATCGAAACCAATAGCTGTCTCGAGACGACGCTGAGTGTGTATATCGCCGTGGAGAGGAGGCACAACGCTGATCTGCACTTGGTGACGAGCCATTGCAGTCAAGTACGGGATTATCGAGGTCATCATGTGATCGACCGATGCCTCTGTATTCTCAGCCAGCATGGCGCGCAGCGAATCTTCGGTGAGTGGTGGGGGACCACCAGCTGGGGCAGGAGGAGCAGCAGGAGCCATCTCCGCGGATTCAGCGACGACGGGGAGTGCTGCAGGAGCTACCACAGGGAGTGAAGAGTCCGGGGCAGCGGGCGCCGGAGTGTCGGTTGATGACGCTGCTGTCGAAGGAAGTGCAGCAGACTGAGGGGCGTTCGAACCCTCGGTCTTGCCCTCCTGAGAAATAAGTCGAGTGACACGAGGTGATGAGCAAGGTACCGATGATTCAGGAGAAGGATGGGCATACGTACCTCCAGCTGCTCACGTTCGCGATGTCTACGAGGATTGAGACGCTGAAAAGTGTCGGACACGGCTCGATTCAGACGCTTGGACATACGGTGGCGAGATGGTGAATTGAAGAATGAAGAAATGTCACAACGGGCACCAGTACCGTGGCTTCCATTGCGACAGGGGCAGTTGTGGTGTAGTGATCTCTCCGAAGTTGCGGATTATCACCCGTCGACAAAGACGTGTTGTGGTGTTGGAAATCCACGTGAACTCTAGCTACAGATGTAGTTAGGATGTTCCCACAACAATACGTCTACTAGGATAGTAAACGATCGTTCGGGCGGACCTGAAGACTTCAGTTCTGCCCTTGCACCGGGACAAACTGGACCTTGTAAACTACTTATATAGGCCAACCAGTAAAAAAAGAACACGCTACTAGCACGAGCAAAGCTAGCAGGTGTTTTGAATCCTCGTGGTCCCAAACAGCGGAAAGGGTACCAGGCACGGGTAAGCCTTTTTACGAGATCACCGAGTGTTCAACACTCGGCTGGAAGAAATAAAAGGGAGGCAATTCAAGCACTCCCAGTCGTGTGCAAATAGGCAACAATAAGCCGTCACGTAAAACCTCCCGATAATAATCGGCCAATACACAAAGTCTCTTGGCCTTGCCGAATGAACCCTCGCTACAGAGCTTCGAGTTCACCGACAGGCATAACACACTCAAACAAGCTTGACCTGACGCTTACCTGGAAGCCGGACGTCGCTCTGTGTGCTTGAGTGGAAATTCTGTTCTGTATTTAAGCTTACCCTTTCGGGTCTATTCCTAATAAGAAGTCCTAATCAAGTATACAAATATCAAGTGAACAATGATCCGTTATGGATCTTCTTGCATGCCAAGCGTCGTCTGCACTGTCGCATGAGCATCTTTAACGGTCCGCGCCCTGTCCCAGACGGTTAACGTGTCTTCCAAAGGTCGCTGAGTATTCCGCGAACTCATCCCAACCGCCACTGAGGGTTCGTACCGTAGATGGTCCGCTGAATGCGAATCCGGCCAGTCCATTATTAATAATAAGGACAGCCTGGATTCAGTGACATAGGGCCGTATCCGATATTTGTTGAAAACTCGGAGGTGACGCCGTCGAGTCCCTTGCACCTTGGCGTCTCCGTACATCACCCGACCGAGGGTTCGTCGCTTGAACAACTTGGGCGGTGTCACGTCTTTGTCGACGGGTGATAATCCGCAACCACGGAGAAATCACTACACCACATTCAGATGGGAG
>NW_003305875.1:0-2774 GCF_000142945.1 Phytophthora infestans T30-4
TTAATCTGGTGGATGGCCAGGAGCACTGAAGTTTAGAGGACAGATTTAATTGACTTTAATCTACTCACTTCGGCATTTACCGTTAACAACAACAACAGATTATAAATGTAAATGACATCTGCTAATAATCCCGTAACTTTTCTCCTTTATATCAATTCTCGTGCGGTATTTAATTTTTTGCTATCACGATTTTGTATATAATGGAAGCAAGCCATTGAACCTCCTAAAGCTCACAAGAAATTACCCGCCAACCCTGTCCAAAAGTTGCAAATAAAATATTTCATCAGATAACCCAATCTGTCCATTCTCAAATTAAATATATATTCTAGATGAACAATTAATGTAATGATTATTATAATGGCTAATATGTAACAAAGTAGTTGCCCTGCGGCTATGGCAATGGTGAATCGACAAATGCAGCGTATAGGTCTGTAGGACACCTGGATAATTTATTTCCGGTACATATTTTAATCTTTTACGAATGGGCCAGCCTACATGGGGTTAACCAATTTTCATTTCAAGAGCGCGACAAAGTATTTTGTGTTTCTTTGTCAATTTTCGATCGTTCTGATCCGAATTTCAGGAATTCCTATGCAAAGCTTCTATTGATTGTATTGATGGTACTGCTTCAAAAAACCACGCCACCAGATTACGTTGGTATTGCTTCCTATATCATTCGGATATCTTACCAATCTAATCGACCTATTTGATATGTATAGGTTTACAATTGGCATTGTGCTTGCAGATGGAATGTCCATCCGTTATAGCCTAGATCGACCATGGTCGGAGCATTAACGACCCATACGAATGAGACGGAAAAAGGCAGGCATCGATTTGTTTTAGCTGTGATCGAATTAAAATTTCAAAACGGCATAAATAGTCGATTTACAGGATATCGATGTAGATTTGGTGATTGATCGATCCCAAAGCGGTCGATTTGGCTGCCGTAGCTTGATTTATCAGCCAGTCTAGCTAGATCGATTTGTACTTTTTATAGATCTCGATTTAATAAAACGACCTACATATAAAAAAGCGAGTATCAGGCTAAGTGAAAAGGACAAAAGCATTGAAATGCACTATAAGTCTTGATAGTATATTAATGCGAATAGAAATGCTACTGGTTTTATACTAAGCGGGGTTGATGCAGAGCTCGCTCTTGAGCATTAACCGCATAAAATAAAAATAAAACGAATATGTTAAAGCAGCAGAATAAGGTTTTTTTATAAACTAGGGCGTACCTATTCGCAAATCCACCATTTTCTAATATAGAGAATTATAACGGTTGTTTTAATGCCGGAAACGTAAAGGTGGATAAAAAACTTTTGCTCGACGATGTCGCGCACTGTTACTTTGTCGGCAATAACGAAGCTTACAACTAAAATTAGAGTTGCCATCATGCAATCGTTTCCCAGTATGGAAAATTTCTCCATTGAGCTTGTTGACTCCGCTTTTGTCCATGTTCTCTATTGTAATTTCTCTTTTCTATCAAAACTCCGGGGCATTGTAGGAGACCCCGATACCGTGAGAGAGAGAGGGTCAGACTTTGTCTAGTGTACAACTAAAATGCAAGATGTGAGACCCAATATCGCATAATAACTAGGGCGAAGCGAAGGCTGGGATAGTTTAAAAAAAACGAACATGTATTGTTTTCTTACTTTTAAAAAAAAAAATGCAAAATTGTCGTGTACGAAACGCTAAGTTTAAAGCCCGGAAAGAGGTGAGAACGTATGGGATGGCGCCAAACCACCGTACCAATTACGGAGTAGGTCGGCGCGATCGATCGCAGGTTCGTGTAGAATCTCCGATGCAGGACCAACTGAAACATACCGGAGTTTGTTGTACGTAGAAAGCGTAGCATTTCTCACAACGACGACGCTGCCTTGTAAAATGTCTCCATTGGCGAGGTGACCCCACGTCGTACAAGCTATTTGGTACCCGGAATCATCAACAAGGAGTAGCTCTCGCTTATCAGTCGTATTCCCCTTCCGCGTTACAATACGCTTCACCGAGCCCAACCGATGCACAATAGCAATAGTTGTTGTTACAGACCCGTCCTCAACAGCCGCAAGGTTGGCAATTGTAACGATAGGTATTTGCGTGGCATCCAACAATGGAGTTTGGGCCAGGGTGAATATCCGCATTGGATCCGAAGGATATCTCAACGCAATTCCTCGCCGAAAACGCAGGTTTTATCCGGCCGCCGGAGAAGAAGCAACTGTTTCCAGGAACAATGACGTCACCATAACTTGTAATTGCCTCGTTGAACAGGGTAACCCGGTAAACGATCTTGGGTGAGTCGGCAACGAAAACTTCAAGCAATGTACCATTATTTTGCCAGGTTTTTCATTCACGCACGGGATTTCTTGCTATCACACGCGCGATAAACGCCCACGGAGAAGGTGTGCTGGGCTTTAAGTCCTGAAGAGGATAAATGCGCGCAGATTCAACACCAGTCCGCGCGCTGCTGACTGAAGTTTGGGGGGTATTATCGGCAAAATCACAAACGGCACCATCTTGTTCAGATACCGAGCAGACTGCTTCAGCAGCGATCGCTGCCCGAGATTAACGAGTTCACGAAACTCATTCAGGATCCAAGCGGGACCAGCAGCAGCAATAGCTATGGATCGGATCCGGTCTCGAGTGGTCTGTCCTTCGTCATCACACAGCGTTTCGTCTCCATACACGAAAGACCCAGGATCGACACCACAACAATAATAATAAGCCAAAGCCAAACGCGGGTCCTTCAAATACCGTTGCCCTTTAGCCAACCATTG